>NC_142932.1:17597459-17684959 GCF_046866305.1 Octopus bimaculoides | reverse complement strand
TGTCTGTGTAATGACCACCCTCTGAACTTACATTAGTACACCATCACATATCGAGTACACATTCATATCTTGGCTGTTCTTTGCATCAGTCCTTTCTTTATTTCCTTTTGTCGACCACATTATTTACATTATTTACACTTGACGGATATTTGTCCTCATCTTGTTTGTTGTTAACACAACGTTTCGGCTGATATACCCTCCAGCCTCCGTCAGGTGTCTTGGGGAAATTTCGAACCTGGGTTCTCATTCCTATTATTATTATTATTATTATTAATATATTATTATTATTATTACTATTATTAATCAGGTCGCTGCCGTGAATCGAACTCGGAACCTTGGGGTTAGTAGCCCGTGCTCTTAACCACTACGCCATATGCCCGTAGGCAATTATGGGGTGAATTTTAAGGCTTATAAATCTATTATTTTTCTATCCTTCCTCAATACCGGTTCCCATATGCTATTCATATCTGCACTCGGTCTGCTTAGGAGGTTGTTGTGTCCTAGCATATGTGCTGCTTCAAATGTAAATAATGTAAATAATTCCTCATCTCTTAAATATAGAACTGAGTTTTCTTTTTGTTTCATTAATAAATTTGCCAGTTTTCGCATTTCTTTTTATTTCTTCCAAAGTTACTGGTAGTACACACACAATGTTCCACATCACTTTTTTCGTTTCAGTTCATCGACCTCATTCGATCATTTGACTGCTATTGCATAAAGCGCTTATGAGTGTATCCCATAAATTAAATTTCTCCATACATTCGGTGCTAAATAAATTCATGGATTTTCTCAACACATAACCATTCACTTTTTTTGGTTTGACCTTTGAACACTATGTTACAAACACGTTTGCCCGTAAAATATAATTTTCTTCCTGTAACACCATATGCTATTTTGTTTGAACTACATAATTTTGGTTTACCCACTTGTTCCCAGGTTTTCTTATTTATGATTGTGATATCACTTCCCATGTCTAATTGCATTCTGATGCTAGTATTTTCAATTTTCACATTCACAAATTTTCTGTTTTTTGTAGTCACAACTTTTTCAGCTGCCAAACTATTTATTTTTCCTTGTTTGTTCCATTTCCCTATCATTCTAGTTTTGTAGTGCAATTTTATATGTCCTATAAACCCACAGTGAAAACACTTTGCTTTTTTATATGGGCAATCTTTTTTCAGGTGCATTCCACCACATGCCATACATGGGTCTACATCCTGATTTTTTTTTCTGTTTTTTCCTGCAACATTTTATTTGTCTTCCAGCATTTTTGCACTGGTCTTATGTGGAAATACTCTTTCCATTGAATTTCTTCCATGTCATGCCTTAATTTTGATATCCTCTCACACTCTTCAGACAGTTTCTGCAATGTCAAATCCTGGTTCATTTCCAGTTTTGATAGAATTTTTGTTCGGATTTCTGCATCACTTCTATCTGTCAATCCTTGTGCAAAATTCAAACACTTGAAAGAATCTGGAGTAAACACATCTAACCTAAATTTCTTACATTCTTTGTTGACTCTGCCTGTGTAAGTAGTGAAATCTTCACTCTTTTCTATGTTTAAACATTTCCATCTGATATTAAACAGTGAGCTCTTTTCACTAAACATTTTGCACAAAATGTCAACTGTGTTGGTGAAATTTATGGTGGACACTTTTTTTGGCAATATGAAGTTACTATACTTCTCATGCTCTACTGTCGCTAGTTTTCTTAACACTAGATAGGTTTTCATTTTGTCCGTCCAATCCTGACCTTTTTCAAAAATTTGTTGAAATCTTCGAAAGTATACCTCAAAGATTACTCCTTCTTCGGGGTCATATTTTAATTCGCTTATGGAATTTGCTACATAGACAGGCGAAACTGTATTCTCTGGTTTGGTTATCAACTTCCGCAGTCCTTGTTGTTCTTCTCATTGTTCCTTGAGTTGTTATTGCTGCTGTTTTGGCAACTAAACTATCTTAGCTAACAAGTCTTCCATATTTAATGATTTTCCTAAGTTTGCACAACAAGTTTTTTGTTTCTTTTTGTCGAAGTATTTAATTTTCCACATGAATTAGTTTAAACTCTCTGTGTGTGAATGTTCTTTTTTACACTCCACGTAAATTTGTTTTTTCTCATCGCCACTGTTACAAGGTAGCCTTTTACCACTGTTGTATCTGTTTTTGATGACAATTATTGCTCTGAGAGATATTGCGACTAAAGGCGGTGCTCCAGCATGGCCGCAGTCAAATGACCGAAACAAGTAAAAGAGAGTAAAAGAGAGTATCATAATCGCTTTATATTTTAGCTCTTTAGCATTTGAACCAGCCAAATCAGGTCAAAATATTATCAATGTTTTATGTCCAAAATGACAAAAAGCATTAAAATGTCTGACATCAAATAAGTCATGTATTGAATCAGTGACACCAAAATAGGTGGCGCTAAAACTTCTATGCCAAAATGTCTCATACCGCACTTCAATGTTTTTCAATGTCATGTGAACTTGTAACATCTATTTTGTTTTTTTCTTTTTTTGTGTGTTTCTAGGTTGTGATGCTCTCTGCTATCCCACCATTGAAGAAACTTTGCAAAGCTGCCTATCACAGTCTATCACATTCTCGATGAATCCTAATGATTTACTTCGGACAGAGATCAATAACCTATCACGTAGTCAGATGAAGGAACTTTGCCAGTATGTATCTAATTACTTTGTCTATCTGTCTGTTTGTCTTTCTCTCCAGTTCTCTCGCTCTCTCTTTCTCTTTGTACATAAACATATATATATATATATATATATATTATATACATGCACACACACATAGCTACACATATAGATATGCACAGACACACACACATACACACATGCTTATACATAAACATACATATGCCATGTAAGCTAACCAATACCTGTGTACATTTTTAAACCAAAATCTATTTTCTCTAGATTTTTCCTTTCTATATTTACCTCTTTTTCCCTTCCCCTCTTTTCCCGTTTTATACCTATATTCAGCAGATGGACAATGTCCAAAACATCATAATTAACTCTTTCCAGTTATTAGAGCATCAAACTAATAATTGTGATTGTGAGCCTGTCTCTCTTACTGTTTCTAGGATGAGTTTTTCTCATCATAGATTGACTGCTTTCACTGCTACTAAGAAACTCAATCTACCCTTACAAAAATTTATTTAATCAATAGATATAGGTGCAGGAGTGGCTGTGTGGTAGGTAGCTTGCTTACCAACCACATGGTTCTGGGTTCAGTCCCACTGCATGGCACCTTGGGCAAGTGTCTTTTACTATAGACTTGGACCAGCCAAAGCCTTGTGAGTGGATTTGGTAGTTGGAAACTGAAAGAACCCCATCATATATATTTTATTATATGTATTTATTTTCTCCTAGTAATAAATAACTCGGATAAAAATACTATGCGTTTACTCCATTCTTTAAATTTATATATATATATATATATATATATATATATATATATATAAACAAATAGTAAATGAGTATATGCATATATACGTACAGGTATGTGCATACCGACATCCACCTGTATATATAGGTGCATATCTGGGTACAGGACATTGCAAACAAAACAGAGACGAGAAAACACACAAGCCACATAGAGAACATTCTACTTCATCAGCTACCTCCGTTTTAACACCGGCGTTTCGAAGAGCTATATATATTTATTTGTTCTTTCCCTTATTTCTCACCATTTTGGCAGTTCTACACCATCATATGACAATACTTTGCCATTTTTTTATAAGCACACCACACTTATTAATCCCAAATTGTCTCTGCATTCTTTGTTTTAGCTCTTCGAGGACTACATTTAACCCTTTTTTCTTGACCTTATATCTACATTCTAATTTCTGATATTTCTACTTTCTTATTTCTCTTTTTTATTTTTCTTCCAGGATGTTGATGTGCTTTCATATTCTGTTCAGTGATTGCTTTATCCTTCTTTTCTACCAAGGCTCTTTGACTACATTTCCTCTCTTACAGTTTGTTCAAGACCTATTTTCCTTCCTATATAGATGATGCAAGCTTTAATCAATCTATTTATTCCACCTATTATCCATTTTAATTTCTTTCGGTACTTTATTAACCTCCTGAGTCCATCTCTGAGCAAAATTCTGTTTCCTTTTATAAATCCATTTACTTCTATGTCCAAACTTCTCTCAATGATACCCATAATTTCATTGGTCATTACTGTCTTCATTGCTCAGTCCCTCTACATTCTCAAAACCTAAACCAGCATTATTCTCTGAAACACTTTCATCCAAAACAACTTGGTCAATATTCTCTGTAGTCACTTCATCTTCACCACTGGGTTTTCAGTCATTCCGCTCTTCTTAATCTCATCAAGCTCTAATGCTGTTAACCATCTGTTCCTCCTTATTATCTTTACCTGGTCACACAATCTCTGTAATATCCAGATATTGTCTCTCCATTCAGATGTCATGCATTCTCATTCAATATCTTTTTATGAACTTCCTTTCACCATCAACATGTCTGCTCAGAATATATCGTCCTATGACAGCTATATTCTTCACTTTAGAGCATCTTGTTCTGGCAGCTGTATGACGGTAACCAGGCCTCTGCTGCTCAACCACAGAACACCTGCCAGGGCAAGAGTCCATCATCATCATCATCGTTTAACGTCCGCTTTCCATGCTAGTATGGGTTGGACGACTTGACTGAGGACTGGTGAAACCGGATGGCAACACCAGGCTCCAATCTAAATTTGGCAGAGTTTCTACAGCTGGATGCCCTTCCTAATGCCAACTACTCAGAGAGTGTAGTAGGTGCTTTTACGTGTCACCTGCACGAAGGCCAGTCAGGCGATACTGGCAACGGCCACGCTCGAAATGGTGTCTTTTATGTGCCACCCGCACAAGCCAGTCCAGGGGCACTGGCAACAATCTCACTCGAAAATCCTACGGAGGCCAGTCAGGCGGTACTGGCAACGGCCACGCTCAAAATGGTGCATCTTATGTGCCACCTGCACAAGAGCCAGTCCAGGGGCCCTGGCAACGATCTTACTTGGCTTGCCGGGTCTTCTCACGCACAGCACATTTCCATCATCTGAAGATTACAGATCCAAGCCGTCACTGGAACTGTAAAAATTTGTAAAACTTTCCAGAAGCTTATCATTTAAGTATATACGAGCATGTGTAGTCATACAATTATAAGCATGAGAATACATACACTCTTTTACTGTTTTACTCTTTTACTGTTTTACTCTTTTACTTGCTTCAGTCATTTGACTGCGGCCATGCTGGAGCACCGCCTTTACTCGAGCAAATCAACCCCAGGACTTATTCTTTTGTAAGCCTAGTATTTATTCTATCGGTCTCTTTTGCCAAACCGCTAGGTTACAGATCCGTAAACACACCAGCATCGGTTGTCAAGTGATGCTGGGGGGGACAAACACACACAAACATATACACACACATACATATATATACGACAGGCTTCTTTCAGTTTCCGTCTACCATATCCACTCACAAGGCTTTGGTCGGCCTGAGGCTATAGTAGAAGACACTTGCCCAAGGTGCCACGCAGTGGGAATGAACCACCAGGAACCATGTGGTTGGTAAGCAAGCTACTTACCACACAGCCACTCCTATACAAATCTGCACATGCACTGACTTCAAATACTGCGCATGCACACACATACATGCAAAGATACTCTGTTGATGTTGATGAAATTCCAATAAGGGAACCTTGGATCTAGGTTAGAAACTGGCTCTTTCTCTATTGGCAAGAAATCTTGAAATAAAACTGAATAAAGACATACGTATATGAATGATGCATATCTTTCAGTTTCTATCAACTAAATCCACTCACAAAGCTTTGGTTGGCCTGGGGCTATAATGGAAGAAGCTTGCCCATAGGTGTTTCACTGTGGGACTGCACACTAGATCATATGGGTTAAAAAGTAAATTTCTTACCCACACAGTCTCACAGACACACACTCTTTGGTGTGTTTATGTCCCCCGTAACTTACCAGTTTGGCAAAAGAGACCGATAGAATAAGTACTAGGCTTACAAAGAATAAGTCCTGGGGTCGATTTTCTCGACTAAAGGCGGTGCTCCAGCATGGCCGCAGTCAAATGACTGAAACAAGCAAAAGAATCCTGCAATGGTTTGGTCCATATAACTCAGAAAGGATTTCATCCTTTTATATTATATTATGTAATTTTCTTTGTACTCAACACATGATCTAGAACAGGTAACCACTTACTTATTTTTTTTTTTTTGCTTGATAAAGTATTGTAACTATCGTTCTCTGATTTGTGTTCTTCTTCTGCAGAATATTCTACAACTTCAAAGATTGTGTGGAAGAAGAGTTGAAACCATGTATGGACAAGGATGAATTTGAGAAAATTCTGGAAGCATTTGAAGAATCGTTCAACTATATTTGTCATGAAGGGTTTGAGCGTATGTTGAGCATTATTGTTAATGTATGATTTATATCATCATCATCATCATCATCATCATCATCATCATCATTATCATCATCACATTCTTTTTCATTGGTGTCATCGTCATCACCACCACCATCGTCATCACCACCACCATCGTCATCACCACCACCATCGTAATCACCACCACCATCGTCATCACCACCACCAAAATCACCACCACATCTGCCACCACCATCACATCATCATTGTCATAATAATGTTGATCATTGCAATCACCGCATCACCATCATCATCACCACCATCATCTTCATCATCATCATAGCACCACCACCACCACCACCACCACCACCACCACCACCACCATCATCATTATCATCATTGCAACCATCACATTATCACCATTCCCATTGTCATAATCATCGTCATCGTCTTCGTCGTCATCATCATCATTATCATTACCATCATAATCCTCATTATCGTTCTCTTTGTCATTACTGCATCATCACCATCATCATCATTGCCGCCACCATCATACCATCAACGCAACCCACCACCACCGTCACTACCATTATCAGCCTCATAATCCGCTTCATGGCTATCATTTTCACCACCATCCTCTATACCATCATCAGCATCATAATCACCATCATCATCACCTATAGCAACAGCAGCAGCAGCAGCGGCAGCAGCACTGTCATTGCTCTCATTTTATTGTTCATTTTTCCATGCTATTTACATGAATATTTTATTAGTTAATGAGAGAACGACATGCAACAGCCATGACTTTTTACTCAGTCAAACACAATCTCGCACACATAGATGAATGTAAGCCTACACAGAGACACATCTATAGTTATACATGTATCTATATATATATATATACATACACATACTAAGATGCAACTTAGTACAATCTTGCCTACAAATATACAATATTGCTGTTAGTATCCTGTCCAAGATATGAGATATTTCCTCATTTGACAACCGATGCTGGTGTGTTTACGTCCCCGTAACTTAGCGGTTCGGCAAAAGAGACTGATAGAATAAGTACTAAACTTACAAAGAATAAGTCCTGGGGTCGATTTGCTCGACTAAAGGTGGTGCTCCAGCATGGCCGCAGTCAAATGACTGAAACAAGTAAAAGAGTAAAAGAGTAGGGCAAGCTGGCAGAGTCGTTAGTGAACTGGATAAGATATCATTAAGTATATCTTTCAGCTCATTATATCCTGAGTTCTAATTCCACCAAGGTCAGCTTTGTATTTCATCCTTTCAGGGTTGATAAAAATAAGTACCAGTCAACCATTATGTTAAGTGTAATCCATTGATCGCTACCCCTTAACCCCTTACCAGGCAAAGACGAGTTAACTTGTTTTCACCTAATTTGTCTTTTTCAAAAACACAAATTACAGCTCTTTATGTTCTGAGTTCAAATTCTGTTGAAGTCAGCTTTGCATTTCAAACTTTCAGAGCCAAAACATATAATTCCAAAAACAGCCACAGACGATTTTATATGTCAATTTTCAGCATTTCTTAGATTTTTAAAAAATTTATTTATTTATTTATTTATTTATTTATTTTTTTTACAAATTATGGCCCCGCAGTCAAATGACTGAAAGAAGTAAAAAGATAAAAGAGTATGTTTGAGCTCAGGAAAATGAATATATAAAAAGAAAAGATTTTTGAGAAGACATGCTAAAAAAAGAGTAATATGAATGTGTAATTCCCCTTTACTTTTGATGATAAAGTTGGAAAGAAAAAGCTATGAATAAAAGAAATATTCAAAAAAGTATAGAAAGACGAGTAATCTCATTTTCGCCGAAAATGGTATCTTCAAAATAAAATTTCAAATAAAATACTGGAAATAGATAAAAACAAAAATATTTCCATAATCAGCATTAAAAAATACTATTAAAAAAAAAGCAATAAAAAATTCCGTCTGAAAATGAAATGTTTTCTCCAAAAAAAGTAGCCAGGAGGGGGGGAAGTTAAATTGCTGGTCCAGTGCCAGAATGTGAAACTACTATTAAGACAGTAGAATTACAGAATCATTAATGCACTGGACGCAACACTTAGTGGTGTTGCTCACAGCTCTTTGTGTTCTGAGTTCAAATTCTGTTGAAGTCAGTTTTGCATTTCAACCTTTCAGAGTCAATAAAATAAGTATCATTGGAATACTGGGTGCAAGGGATCAATGCAATCAATTAATCTCTTCTTCTCCCTATGACTGCTGGCTTTGAGCGAAAATTCGAATAATTTAAAGTAAAGAACTGCTAGAATCATTAACATGTTGGTCAAAATGCTTAGTGACGAATGGTTCCAGCTTCTTACAGTCTGAGTTGAAATTCTGTTAGACTTTTATTTGTTTCTGGGCTGATAAAATTAAGTACCAGCCAAATACTGAAGTTGATATAATGAACTTATTAACATCCCTGAAATTGCTGGCCTGGTGCCAAAATATGAAACCGCCACTATCATTGTTATCATTGTCGTCATCGTCATCATCATCATTGTCATCGACATCATCATTGTCGTCGTCGTCGTCGTCGTCGTCGTCGTCGTCGTCGTCGTCGTCGTCGTCGTCGTCGTCGTCGTCGTCGTCGTCGTCGTCGTCGTCGTCGTCGTCGTCACCATCACCACCACCATCATCATCATCATCATCATCATCATCATCATCATCATCATCATCATAGCAGCAAGCTGGCAGTATTGTTCGCATGCCAAACAAAATGCTTAGTGACATATCATCCAGCTTTATGTTCTGAGCACAAATTCCACTGAGGTCAAATTTGCCTTTTATCCTTTCTGCATGACACAGAGTGTGACAAGGCTGACCCTTTGAATTACAGGCACAACAGAAACAAGAAGTAAGAGTGAGAGAGAGTTGTGGTGAAAGAGTACAACAGGGTTCGCCCCCCCCCCCCCTGCCTCGTGGAGCTTTAGGTGTTTTTGCTCAATAAACACTCACAACACTGGGGTCAGTATAATTGACTAACCCCACCACCACCACCACCACCACCACCAAAAATTTCAGGCCTTGTGCTAATAATATGATAAAAGGACAATGGATTAAGATCCTTCCTGAGTCTGGGTTATCCAATTCAGGATAAACTTTACATGCATGGACGTACCATCAACCAGGCCTGCCCAAGTGGTACACAGAGCAGTGAAACTCTTCTGCACACACCCAGTGTCCATCCATTGCTGACTTGTGGAGTTATGTTATATCACTAGCTGATATATGTAGGATGGATCCAGCTAATAGCTGAATCCATTGTGAAGTCGATCCACTGCTTTGCTTTGGCCAGCAAGGGCCAGCAGTGTTTATCTGTCTGGTGGGCTTAGTGAAAGAGTTTGTGTGGTAGGCCTGATTGAAAGGTCTGAAAACAGACGCCTTCAACTTCATACAAGTTCTCATCAACTTCTCAAGTTTCACTTAAAAAGGAAAGTGAAAGTGAAGAGAGATGTGCTGTCTCCCAGCATACTTGCTGGCAGGTGAAAGTGAGTGGTGAGTTTGGTCCAAATGAAGGGGTATGCTCTAGCCACATGCCTGTAGATTGGAGGATAACGGAGAAGGTATTTTCCTTAGTAGTCATGGTAACCATGGTTTTGAGGGGTTTTCCATAATAGCCCTTGAAGCTCTCATCCTTTGAGGAACTTGTCATTGTTTGGAATTCATTGTTTCTTTGCTACTGTTGTTCTCTCTCTTACATTTCTTTCATGCAATCCCACATTGCATCATCCTGTAACATCCCCAATATTTTTGTGAGCCCTTAGTGGTTAAGAAGGAAGACATTATTATTATTATTATTATTATTATCATTATTAATATTATTATTATTATTGTTGTTGTTGTTGTTGTTGTGGAGGCGCAATGGCCCAGTGGTTAGGGCAGCGGACTCGCGGTCATAGGATCGCAGTTTCGATTCCCAGACCAGGCGTTGTGAGTGTTTATTGAGCGAAAACACCTAAAAGCTCCATGAGGCTCTGGCAGAGGGGTAGTGGCGAACCCTGCTGTACTCTTTCACCACAACTTTCTCTCACTCTCACTTCCTGTTTCTGTTGTGCCTGTATTTCAAAGGGCCAGCCTTGTCACACTGTGTCACGCTGAATATCCCCGAGAACTACGTTAAGGGTACACGTGTCTGTGGAGTGCTCAGCCACTTGCATGTTAATTTCACGAGCAGGCTGTTCTGTTGATCGGATCAACTGAAACCCTTGTCGTTGTAAACAACGGAGTGCCAACAACAACAATTATTATTATTATTATTATTATTATTATTATTATTATTACTATTGTTGTTGTTGTTACTATCATTATTATTATTATTATTATTATTATTATTATTATTGTTGTTATTATTACTATTGTTGTTGTTGTTATTGTTGTTACTATTATTATTATTACTATTATTATTATTATTATTATTATTATTATTATTATTATTGGGGGTGCATGGTCTCATGGATAAGGTGTTGCACTCACGATCGCCAGACCCATGGTTTCAATTCCTAGACCAGGCGGTGCGTTGCTTTCTTGAGCAAAAACACTTCATATCACATTTCTCTGCAACCACTTCGACACCTGACATGTGGCACACCGTGCCCCTGTTCAAGCAATGTTGATTTGACGGAGGGAGGGAGTGACTTGATGTATAGCGCACATACATTTGATCACTATAAAATAAATCATGCAGATTATTTGGCAAAAGCTGAATACCCATATGCCATCTTTGCTGGGAGAGTCCATTATCAGCATTATTATTATTGTCATTATCATCACTGTCATCGTTGTCATCGTTATCGTTATTGTCATCACTATTATCACCATCATCCATTTTATTATCATATGATATTGTGAAGTCCATGGTCTTATATTGTTTGATTCTTTCGTCCTTCCTTTATTATCGAAGTAGTAATGATGGTGTCATAAACAATTTCATCTATTTAACTACAGCTGTTCCACACGTCCAAGACCAAGCTGAAATACAGTTGTGTCTGTTTCCATTTCAGTTCTCATGAAGATCAAACCATGTACATCATCAGCAAACTTCAAGGACCACATGAGCCAATGCTCTTACGATGCACAGTACAAAGTCAACCGACACAATGTCAGATTGATGAATGATTACATGATGAAAATGAAAGTTTGCAGGTAAGTTTGCACAATGTTATAGAACACTGCTGCTTTTATAGGGCTCTTATTCATAATAGGTGCAGGCATGGCTGTGTGGTAAGAAGTTTTCTTACTAACCATATGGTTCCAGGTTCAGTCCCACTCTGTGATACCTTGGGCAAGTGTCTTCTGTTATAAACTCAGGCCAACCAAAAACTTTGTGGAATTTGGTAGACAGAATCTGTAAGAAACCCATTGTAAACATGGCTGTGTGGTTCTGGACTCAGTCCCACTGCATGGCACCTTGGGCTGACCAAAGCCTTGTGAGTGAATTTGGTAGACTGAAACTGAAAGAAGCTCATCATATATATACATACATACATACATACATACATATATAACCACTCTCTGAGTGGTTGGCTTTAGGAAGGGCATCCAGCTGTAGAAACACTGCCAAATCAGATTGGAGCCTGGTGTAGCCATCTGGTTTCACCAGTCCTCAGTCAAATCGTCCAACCCATGCTAGCATGGAAAGCGGACGTTAAACGACGACGACAATACGTACAGACATATATATATATATATATATATATATATATATATATATATATATATATATATATATATATATATATATATATATATATACTGCCTAACTGGCCTTGTAGGGTTTTCGAGCGAGATCGTTGCCAGTGCCCCTGGACTGGCTCTTGTGTGGGTGGCACATAAAAGACACCATTTCGAGCATGGTCGTTTTCATGCGGGTGACACGTAAAAGCAGCCACTACACTCTCTGAGTGGTTCGCGTTACGAAGGGCATCCAGCTGTAGAAACTCTGCCAAATTAGATTGGAGCCTGGTGTTGCCATCCGGTTTCACCACTCCTCAGTCAAATCGTCCAACCCATGCTAGCATGGAAAGCGGACGTTAAACGATGATGATGATGATGATGATAATAAAGGTTATGAAGGGTATTGGAGTCAACCAAACCCTAAAGATACAGGTAATACCGAGTAAGTGCTGTATACCGACTAGTTATGCCCCTGTCGTTGTATCAACATGAGTGGGGAATATAACATAGGTCGTGTATTAGCATGTGTAATAGTAGATGTTGTAATCCTTTCTTATAGATGTTATAATCCTTTCTTCTACTATTACCGTCTCCGATGAAGGGATACATTGGATTTTCCCTGAAACAGCTGTAAGACTTTATGCATAAAATATAATTCTAATTTTGCCATTGGTCTCTTTATTCTTTTCTTTCTTTATACATAAATATATATATATATATATATATATAAAAGTATATATTTATAGAAATATAATTATAATTAAGGGCACTGGAATGGCAATGCCTATACACTAGAAGTAGATGTCAGATGTCTACAAGCGACTCTAGAACCCTTCGGTTGTAAATAGAGAACATATTTACAGTGGCTTGTAGATATTTAACATCTACTTCTGATGTATAGGCACTGGCACTCCAGCACCCTTAATTATAGTTATATTTTTATAATTATATACTTAAATATTAATTTTACTGATATGGTGGTGTTTTTCTATGCTAGCCACTGATATGATCATTTTAATCATTATATCCTCAATTTATGAATATGTGTATCATCATCATCATCATCATCATCGTTTAACATCCGCCTTCCATGCTAGCATGGGTTGGACGATTTGACTGAGGACTGGTGAAACCAGATGGCTACACCAGGCTCCAATCTGATTTGGCAGAGTTTCTACAGTTGGATGCCCTTCCTAACGCCAACCACTCAGAGAGTGTAGTGGGTGCTTATATACCATTCTCATTTTTTTTCCCTATTTGTCTCTGATGATGGAATATCCCATACCCAGAGATTTCCCAGAAACAGCTGTAAGATTTTGAATTCTTCCTATAATAATATTGTATACGACTTGAGGTGTTTGCCTTGCTTTAATGTTTGTTGTCCTGTTTAACAATTATATATATATGTGTGTGTGTGTGTGTGTGTCTATATAAATATATTTATGTATATAACAACAAGGATGACTTTGTGTCTGTGTTTATCCCCCAACCACTACTTGATAACCAGAGTTGGTTATGATGATGATAATGATTTCACACAGCTTCACTAATGTTCAATACATGCACCATCTGTTACACGACACACATCAAGTCGGTACTCCAGCTCCTGCCAAACATGCTGTAGTATGTCTTGCGCATAACATTCTCCACCACCTCTGTGAGTCTCTGTTTGAGTTCCTCTAGGTTTGTAAGAAGAGTGGGGGTATAGACCAATTCTTTCACTTAGTCCCATAGAAAAAAATCACAAGGTGTCAAGTCAGGTGAGCGTGGTAGCCATTCCAACAGCGCATTGTCATTAACAGTGACATACCTGATCCAAACTTAGTTTTGACTCATTTTATTTTTACACATCTTACACATTTAGTTTTTATTCATTTTGAGATCATTCGAGTGAGAATTGGCTATGTTATTAGACACCAAAATGATGTCAATTTTTGGTGGTGTGTCTGTATACATGTATATATATATATATATATATATATATATATATATATAAATTAGAAATAATACATTTCTAAATCTCTCAGAGAGACTTAAGCAGTAGTGATGCGATAAAGTAGTTGTATACTGCCAACTTAATGTGACAGTCCCAATAAGGGAATATACTACTGCTGTTTAGCCCTAGGAAGCTGGACCGCTTCCTGTCGAAGGACACAGGAAATATATCAAGGCTGACAGGAAGCGGTCCAGCTTCCTAGGACTAAATAGCATTAAGTTGGCAGTATACAACTACTTTATATATATATATATATATATATATATAATTACATGCACGCAAACAAACACATATGCGTGTGTGTATATATATATATATATATATATATATATATATATATATATATATATATATATATATATATGTATATTTGTAAAAATGAATAGAAATGGCTTTTCTCATAATTTTTTCACATGTTTAAGCTAATAAACATCTAATTATTAATGTGGAAAAATTACCAGAAAAGCCATCTCTCTTCATTTTTTCAAATACACAATACTGTACTAATGACTTTCAATTTCTTATTCTACACACACACACACACACACACACACACACACACTCCCATATATATTATGCCACGGTCAACTTTGCCTTTCATGCTTTCAGGGTCAATAAAATACGGACCAGTTGAACACTGGGGTCGATGTAATCGACTCATCCCTTCTCCCCAAACACATGAATTTATAGGTATATTTGCATAACTTTACAGTATACACACACACAGTTTCATTCACACAACCAAATAAGTAGTGAAAGAGACACAGAAGGAGTGTGGAAATGCATCACATTGTTCTGTTACAAAAACCACTAATTTTTGTGAATATTTCAGATACCTCGAAGAATCACTAGAATGCGCAGAGACAGTTGCACAGAAACTATGTGGAAATGATGCTCAAAAATATTATCATGAACTCAACGTCAGGACAATGGGACCAGCCAAGAGATTTCTACGCTGTCACCAGGCCAGAAACAGTAAGTTTAATGTTAAAAATACATAAGCTTCTACATGACTAGTAGAAACAGCAGTCAAATCCTCCTTAAGCCAAAACTCCCCTGGCAGTTTAAAAATAAAGAAGACTTATTAAATAATGTAGTCCTACATACACTGTGACTGGAAAAAGACAAAGACAGGATGGCCATGGTTGTTGGAACATCTTTGATCACAGATCTTTTAGATCAGGCTTGAATTAAGGCAAAACAGGAGGTGCAATGGCCCAGTGGTTAGGGCAGCGGACTCGCGGTCATAGGATCGCAGTTTCGATTCCCAGACCGGGCATTGTGAGTGTTTATTGAGTGAAAACACCTAAAGTTCCACAAGGCTCCGGCAGGGGATGGTGGCGAACCCTGCTGTACTCTTTCACCACAACTTTCTCTCACTCTTACTTCCTGTTTCCGTTGTGCCTGTAATTCAAAGGGTCAGCCTTGTCACACTGTATCACGCTGAATATCCCCGAGAACTACGTTAAGGGTACACGTGTCTGTGGAGTGCTCAACCACTTGCACGTTAATTTCACGAGCAGGCTGTTCCGTTGATCGGATCAACTGGAACCCTCGATGTCATAAGCGACGGAGTGCCAACCTAAGGCAAAACAACAACAACTGTCAGTTGTTTTTGCTGATATTGTCCTCTCAACCCCTGTCAGCCTGGATCAAGCAGGCTTTTGATTAAAGATGTTCCTGTTATGAGAACCCCATCTTTTATCTAAATGCAGTGTATCGAAAACAGTGGTTCTCAAACCTTTTTTACCTATAGACCTCTTTGATTCCTATGTTCCTTGGATAGACCCTCATATCCATTCAGTGCTTGAAAAAGCCTATAAAATTTTCATAATTAAATATTTACTAGGAATTGCATTAAAAAAATTGTTAAAATATTATGTGTGATTTTAGAAGTATAAGCAATTTATTGTACATAACTTTTAACAACAAAATCCTGTAAGGAGCCCTAAGGGTCAGGTGGACCCTAGTTGAGAACCATTGATCTAGAACTACATTGAATGTATCCATCCCGTTTAAAGAGAATAGAAGGAAATTTGGCTGCTCTTTCTCGCAGATTGAGGCA
This sequence comes from Octopus bimaculoides, assembly GCF_046866305.1. Taxonomy (NCBI): domain Eukaryota; kingdom Metazoa; phylum Mollusca; class Cephalopoda; order Octopoda; family Octopodidae; genus Octopus; species Octopus bimaculoides. The sequence continues at coordinate 17,668,798 of NC_142932.1, read as the reverse complement.
CTCTTATTCACTCAAGAAGCTTCCTTAGCCATCACTCACAAATGAGTATGACTTGGTAGATTGTGCTATGCTTTTGCTAATTGCTTTAGGAGTCAATGTAGTTTTAATTAGACATAGATACCCTGCTTATAGGTACTCTGCTCATAGGTACTCTGCTCACTTTTGATCCAGCAGAACACTGAAGATGTGACAGCCAGAGGTAAATAGAGCTTCACCAGAACAAAGGTGGTGATCATTTCTCTGGTTGAGTAAACTGGAGCAATGAAAAATGAAGTGCTTTGTCCAAGGATGTATTACATTACCCAATCCAGCAACTGAACTCGTGATCTTATGCTCATGGGCTCAACATCCTAACCACTAAACCAGGTGCCTTCACTCCAAAACCATAGACCATTAACAGCGTTAGTCATTCGACTTAAATCTCACCTACATGTTGTGGTTTATTCAGGTTGTGTTCACTTGGCACCATATTCTTCTATTATCAAAAAACAGGGCCTTCATAGGCTCACATAGCTGGCTTCTCAGATTCTGTGGCATATATATTCACCCTACCCACTGGATGGGAAGCTGGTCCATTTTAGGATTACTCACTTTTGCGAGCTGAGTTGACTGGAGCAATGGAAAATGTTTTGCTCAAGAACACAATGCATTGCCCAGTCCAGGAATTGAAACCTCAATCTTATGTTAATGAGAGCAAAACCCTAACCACTAAGCAAAATGTTTCCACAATCTTCTGTTGTACCTTTATGATATAAGGGTAAAGAATCCGTTTGGTCACGAATGACCATGGGATTGCACCTAGAAAGTTACCCTCCAAGGCACAAGTCTGGGCAGGGTTGTTTATGGAAGACCAGCAGTGACCTATGCATACCAGCCTCCGCTCTCCTCTCCATGCCACCAGTGTAATCCAAGAGAAAGGCAAAGGCCGATACAGCTTGGCACCTGTGACGTCGCAACTCATTTCTACAGCTGAGTGAACTGGAGCAACATGAAATAAAGTCTTACTCGAGAACACAACACATATTCCAGTCCAGGAATCGAACTCACTACTTCATGATTGTGAGCTTGATGATCTAGCCACTGAACCATGCACCTTCATCATGAAATATGATATTTACCTGCACATGATTTCTTAGGGGTTGAAATGTGTTTAGCTGTTATCTCTATCAGGTCCACTGACTAGAAACATCAGAAGTGAGTATAATTTTGCTCTAGCACAAGGGACAAACTGAAGTTGCATAAAAATATGCCTAAAAATATAACGAAACATTAAATGTAATGAAATAAATAGGCATACAATCATTGTTGTGCAGTTAAGAAGTTCACTTTGCAACTTCATGGTTTCAGGTTCAGTCCCAATGCACAGCGCCTTGGAAAAGTAATTTCTACTCTGAGCCTTGTAAGAGAATTTGCAATACAGAATTATCCAAAATTCTGACTGCCTCCTTTTTCTCATTATATATATATATCATCTTCATCATCATCATCGTTTAACGTCCGCTTTCCATGCTAGCATGGGTTGGACGATTTGACTGAGGTTGGTGAACCAGATGGCTACACCAGGCTCCAATCTGATTTGGCAGAGTTTCTACAGCTGGATGCCCTTCCTAACGCCAACCGTTCCGAGAGTGTAATGGGTGCTTTTATGTGCCACTGGCATGAAGGCCAGTTAGGCGGTACTGGCAACGGCTACGCTCAAAATGGTGTGTGTATATATATATATATATATATATATATATATATATATATATATGCATATATGGGTACAGGACTTCACCAACATGAAGTACAAAAGCAAGCAAGTTAAATACACAAACAATGAGAGAAAAAAAATTGAAAACAGGACAAGTAACACAAAAAACGACTCTTCATCAGTTGTTGGTTGTCTCTCTACTCCTCATTTATATATATATATTGTTTATTATATATATATATATACATGTAATATTTCGCATAGGCATATATAAGTACTGAATATTGGGAAACACTATTGTGTTGCTTATTAACTCCTATCGCATACGACAAATCCACCCACAAGGCTTTAGTGAGCCTAGTCAGCCGACTGTAGAAACCACTTGTGTACGGTTCTGTACTGCTGCACCGAATCCAAAACCAAATGGTTAGGAAGCAAGCATTTACTTATTTATTTATTTATTTGTATCTGGTTTTCACAGAGAACTACTTCAGCAGGGGAGTTAAACAAGTGAATGCAGGCTAGTTATCTCCCTTACTTCAATATAGCTGCTTCCTTTATCGATACAATTGTTCATCTGGTGTTTCGGACTTTACCAAACGAGGAGACAATAATCTACCTCCTGAAACCTCATGCTATCATTCATGTAATAAAATTAGGATAACGATGTTTTCATTCCCTTATAAACCCTACGGAAAGGTTATACGTCTTTCTAAACAACTTTTCCAATATTAATGAGTCTGACAGTTTGCTAATTTAATAATAATAATAATAATAATAATAATAATAATAATAATAATAATAATAATAATCCTTTCTATTATAGGCACAAGGCCTGAAATTTGTGGAGAGGGGCTCAGTCGATTACATCGACTCCAGTACGCAACTGGTACTTATTTTATCGACCCCAAAATGATGAAAGGCAAAGTCGACCTCGGCAGAATTTGAACTCAGAATGAAAAGACAGGCTAAATGTTGCTAAGCAACAGTTCTGCCAGTTCACTGCCTTTTTAATGATAATTATAATAATCCTTTCTGCTAGCCGATTACATTTACCCCAGTGCATAACTGGTACTTACTGAACTGACCCTGAAAAGATGAAAGCAAAGTCGACCTTGGCAAAATTTGAACTCCAAACATAAAAGCGGATGAAATACTGCTAAGCATTTTGCCAGGAGTGCCAACAATTCTGCCAGTTTACCACCTTTTAAATAACAACAATAATAATAATAATAATAATAACAATAATAATAATAATTCTCTCTACTATAGGCACAAGGCCTATGCAGTTCATCCGGCATGCTAACGATTCTTATTTCTTTATTGCCCACAAGGGGCTAAACATAGAGGGGACAAACAAGGACAGACAAAGGGATTAAGTCGATTACATCGACCCCAATGCGTAACTGGTACTTAATTTATCGACCCCGAAAGGATGAAAAGCAAAGTCGACCTCGGTGGAATTTGAACTCAGAACGTAACGGCAGATGAAATACTGCTAAGCATTTCGCCTGGCATGCTAACGATTCTTATTTCTTTATTGCCCACAAAGGGGCTAAACATAGAAGGGACAAACAAGGACAGACAAAGGGGTTAAGTCGATTACATCGACCCCAGTGCGTAACTGGTACTTAATTTATCGACCCCGAAAGGATGAAAAGCAAAGTCGACCTCGGTGGAATTTGAACTCAGAACGTAACGGCAGATGAAATACTGCTAAGCATTTCACCTGGCATGCTAACGATTCTTATTTCTTTATTGCCCACAAGGGGCTAAACATAGAAGGGACAAACAAGGACAGACAAAGGGGTTAAGTCGATTACATCGACCCCAGTGCGTAACTGGTACTTAATTTATCGACCCCGAAAGGATGAAAAGCAAAGTCGACCTCGGTGGAATTTGAACTCAGAACGTAACGGCAGATGAAATACTGCTAAGCATTTCGCCTGGCATGCTAACGATTCTTATTTCTTTATTGCCCACAAGGGGCTAAACATAGAAGGGACAAACAAGGACAGACAAAGGGGTTAAGTCGATTACATCGACCCCAGTGCGTAACTGGTACTTAATTTATCGACCCCGAAAGGATGAAAAGCAAAGTCGACCTCGGTGGAATTTGAACTCAGAACGTAACGGCAGATGAAATACTGCTAAGCATTTCGCCTGGCATGCTAACGATTCTTATTTCTTTATTGCCCACAAGGGGCTAAACATAGAAGGGACAAACAAGGACAGACAAAGGGGTTAAGTCGATTACATCGACCCCAGTGCGTAACTGGTACTTAATTTATCGACCCCGAAAGGATGAAAAGCAAAGTCGACCTCGGTGGAATTTGAACTCAGAACGTAACGGCAGATGAAATACTGCTAAGCATTTCGCCTGGCATGCTAACGATTCTTATTTCTTTATTGCCCACAAGGGGCTAAACATAGAAGGGACAAACAAGGACAGACAAAGGGGTTAAGTCGATTACATCGACCCCAGTGCGTAACTGGTACTTAATTTATCGACCCCGAAAGGATGAAAAGCAAAGTCGACCTCAGTGGAATTTGAACTCAGAACGTAATGGCAAACGAAATATCACTAAGGATTTCGCCCGTCGTGCCAATGATTCTGCAAGCTTGCCACCTTCATAATATTTATAATAATAATGATGTATCAGATGATTATTAAAATTATGGATATCTTCTTATAGATACTTATTATTAACTCTGTTCTTTTTTTTTATATATTTTCAGCTACACTGATTGGTCTGGGCATCTCTATAGCATTGGTGCTGGCCATTGTTGTATTAGTGATAGGTCGATGCCTCAGGAGACATCAAATGGTACAGGAGGCTAGTTCTGAAACCTTACTCATACCTGGCATACTGCAGCAGCCGCTGAGACGACAGCGAATGGGTGCGACAACAACAACAGCAGCAGCAGCAACAGCAAATGCTTCGACAACAACAGGGCCGACTGCAATGGCAGCAGCGGCTGCAGCAGCAGCAATGGCCTCGCCCCCATACACGCCACGCGCGCAGACATCAACCGATCCCTCAAGCATAGCAACTGACATTCCTGACCAGATCCCGAAGGATCTCCCACCTCAGTACCCCGGTCATCCACCATATCCCCATTCCTGCACGAACGATAAAGACGACTACACAACACCACCCCCTTCTTATGAGCAGGTCATGGCCGAAATGAGGAACCGGTCAGAGGAGCAGTAAATAATGCCTAGCTTTTGTAAAGTCTCAAAAGATTTTACACATCATATATGTTATAATATATATACATCATATTATATTATAGTATAAATATATATTATATATATAAATATATATATATATATATATATATATATATATATATATATATATGATATATATATTATATGTATTTTATTATATATATTATATATATATATATATATATATATATATATATATATATATATATATATATGTATATATGCATATATATCTATCCCATCACCACCCTGCTCCATTCATTATCTACCCGCCCACCCCACCCCCCTTTTGTCTAATGAAGTCACTGAAAACAAAAGTAATTAATTAAAGCAATTAATTAGAAAATTTAGGGTCTTTAAAAATGACAAGGTAAACCATTTGTCTGAAGGACCAACCACCATCTATCTTGGGTGGGGGATTGGGGATACGTGGGGGGTGGGCAGTTGCATAAGGGACGTAAACTGTTATTTAAACCCACATTTGCACTTAGATGAACAGACAGATTTCGGGATGCGTGGGGGTATGGAGAAAGTGTTGCTAAGTCAGAGATGAAGAAGGACGTTAATAAAAACAAAACAAACAAAAAAATTTAAAAATACATAATAAACAAAACAAATGAATAACATATGGCAGCATGGGAGGGGGAGTTATTCAGGCAGATGAAGAGACAGACAGACAGGTAGACAGGTTGACAAGCAGACAGACAGTGATATATAGATAGACGCAGGGAAACAGACTGGAGTTCTGACTACTGTAGTATGGGCACAAATGAGTTTAGTGGACATTGACATACAGGTACAAATGGCAAAATAGGATGCTTAAGACACAGACAGGAAGATGATAGTTAGGTGGGGGTAAAATAGATGGACAAATGATGCAGGAGGATAAGTCAGAAGAATGCTATACACTCATAGGTACCTGCACACATATGCATACATATAAGAGGTGAAAGAATGGGAATGTTTATGAAATGACAACAAAGCCACAACAGACGTCGTATATGGATTTTTTCTTTTTTTTTTTTTCAAATGGAAATTGTACATACTTGTTAATTAACTGTTAGTCAATATGTTAATTGGGTTAGTGACAGTAGCACTCCACCCTCGTTCCCACAGCCTGGAGAGGGGGGTGGGTGGCATTCGTGCGAGCATACTAGAAGGAGGACGAGGAAGAGGAGGAAATCACGAGAGGGGGAGTAGTGTAGAACTAGTCCCCTGAGGTTTGTAGTCTGTGAAGGAAAAAATAAAATGCAAGAAAATGTTGCTATTTTCTGAGAAACCAAAAAAAAAAAAAAAAATACAGGAAATTAGCAACAATGACCTGTGTTGGGTTTGAACTTGTGACAATGTAGTGTGACAATTATGGCAATTTGCAATGGATGAATTGAATGAGAAAATTGTTGTTTCTTTTTTTTTTGCTTTGTTCTTTTCTTGTATATTTTTTTTCTTTGTCTTGTTGCTTCCTTTCCACTTAAAAAAGTTCTTATTTTGATTGATTTATTTATGTTCTTTGTTGTCCAAAATTGTTATTTATTTTTATGACTCACTCACATTGTATCACTGTGACATGGTGCTATTTCTGACACCATCCTAATGTGCCATAGTTCAGATGTGGGTAGCACTCACTGTAATCTTGTGCCATGGTATTAACCTTGATTTTTTTTGGGACATTGCCACTATGTGCTATGGTGCCATTATTTTTTTTTGTTTTTTCACTGTGTCACAAGGCTGTGATGTAGTTAACAACACCAACACTTTGTGCCACAATATCACAATGGCACAAAGACCCAGTTGACTCAACTGTATCTGAAACTGTGCCATCTATTCTTAACTAGATCCAAAACAACCAACAAATAAAAAAAAATTTTAAAAAACACAAATAAAAAAAAATTATACGAAATCTCTAGTTTCCATTTCAAAATTGTCCAATACACAATTTGATTCCTTTTTGGAAACACTTTCATGTATATGTTGCTAATGTCTTTTGGGGAAGGCATGAATGTTACAGTTTCACTTTCCACTTGCCATTCCATTCTAAATTTTTAGTCTTATAGTTTGTGTGTAACAAAGCTATTTTATTATTTTTTTTAATTTTTTAATTTCTTCAACATTACATATCTGGGTATTTAAAAAAAATTTTTTTTAAAGTATTTGGTGCAGATGGTATAGAAGTGATTTTGATACTTCATAGTATCTATGTTTGATGTATTTTAGATTTGAGTTCAAATCCTTGTGATGACTGATTTTTTTTATATGTCTTTCTTTCTTCTTGCTATAAATAAAAGATATGCCAGAAAAGAACACTGAAACCCACCCTTACATAAAATTGTGTCTTTGTATTGCATTTTTTTTCCAACACTTTAATGATTTTGCCAGGTTGACACCTTTATAACAAAAACAATAACAAAAATAATGATAATAATAATAATAATATATTTGGTAAGTAACAGAAAGGAAGTCTCCTTAGTACATCTAAAATCTCAAGAGATGCACTCGATATCTGATGACATGGGTAGATTGATGTTTAGTTGGAACAATTTCTGCAAAATGTGCTATTTTTTATTCCGATGCTCTAACAATTCTGCCAGTTTGCTGATTTTGATAGCTTTGTAGTTTAAGTACAAAGTCAAAGATTTTGAGGGAAGGGTTTAATCTATGCTAGTAGTTCTCGGTGAGCGGTACGGAGCCCCGAGGGGCGATAATGGGGTGGCCAAAAGGGGACGATGAATGTAAAAAAAAACATCAAAATATTGCGTTACTCTAGTTTCAGTCATTTGACTGTGGCCATGCTGGAGCACCGCCTTTAGTCGAGCAAATCGACCCCAGGACTTATTCTTTGTAAGCCTAGTACTTATTCTATCGGTCTCTTTTGCCGAACCGCTAAGATACGGGGACTTAAACACACCAACATCGGTTGTCAAGCGATGTTGGGGGGACAAACACAGACACACAAACATATACACACACACATACATACATATATATATATATATATATATATATATATATATATATGGTTAGTGAGAGCTGTGCGAGCAAAGAATGGTTAGTGAGAGCTGTGCGAGCAATGTACAGAGATGCTGCCAGTAAGGTGAGGGTTGGAAATGAGTACAGCAATGAATTCCGGGTAGAGGTAGGGGTCCACCAAGGTTCCGTCCTCAGCCCCCTATTATTTACCATAGTCCTCCAGGCAATCACAGAGGAGTTCAAGACAGGCTGCCCCTGGGAGCTCCTCTATGCTGATGACCTTGCCCTAATTGCGGAGTCACTATCAGAACTAGAGGAGAAGTTTCAGGTGTGGAAGCAAGGTCTAGAATTGAAGGGCCTTAGAGTCAACCTAGCTAAAACCAAAATCCTAATAAGTAGGAAGGTAGATAAAACACAAACCCCTTCAGGTAGATGGCCCTGCTCAGTATGTAGAAAAGGAGTAGGTAGTAACTCTATAAGATGTACCCGGTGCAAGCTATGGACACATAAGAGGTGCAGCAACATCAAAGGCAGGTTAACTAGCAAGTTAGTTTTTGTTTGTGGCAGATGTTCAGGTGCAATAAAGACTGCAAACAAACAGGAAACAACTTCTATCTCATTCCAGGGTGAAAAACTAGAGGTAGTCGATAGCTTCCGCTATCTGGGCGACCAAGTTAGTAGTGGGGGTGGGTGCGCTGAAAGTGTAGCTGCTAGAATAAGAATAGCCTGGGCAAAGTTTAGAGAGCTCTTACCCCTGCTGGCGACAAAGGGACTCTCACTCAGAGTAAAAGGCAGACTGTATGACGCATGCGTACGAACAACCATGCTACATGGCAGTGAAACATGGGCTGTAACTGCTGAGGACATACGTAAGCTCGCAAGGAATGAAGCCAGTATGCTCCGTTGGATGTGTAATGTCAATGTGAATACCCGTCAGAGTGTAAGTATCTTGAGAGAAAAGCTGAACATTAGAAGCATCAGTTGTGGCGTGCAAGAGAGACGATTGCGCTGGTATGGACATGTGGTGAGAATGGAGGAGGATAGCTGCGTGAAAAAGTGCCACACCCTAACAGTTGAGGGAACCCGTGGAAGAGGTAGGCCCAGGAAGACCTGGGCTGAGGTGGTGAGGCAAGACCTTCGTACATTGGGCCTCACCGAGGCGATGACTACGGACCGAGACCTTTGGAAATGGGCTGTGCGTGAGAAGACCCGGCAAGCCAAGTAAGATCGTTGCCAGTGCCCCTGGACTGGTTCTTGTGCGGGTGGCACATGAGATGCACCATTTTGAGCGTGGCCGTTGCCAGTACCGCCTGACTGGCTCCTGTAGGATTTTCGAGCGAGATCGTTGCCAGTGCCCCTGGACTGGCTTGTGCGGGTGGCACATAAAAGACACCATTTCGAGCGTGGCCGTTTTCGTGCGGGTGACACGTAAAAGCACCCACTACACTCTCTGAGTGGTTGGCGTTAGGAAGGGCATCCAGCTGTAGAAACTCTGCCAAATCAGACTGGAGCCTGGTGTTGCCATCCGGTTTCACCAGTCCTCAGTCAAATCGTCCAACCCATGCTAGCATGGAAAGCGGACGTTAAACGATGATGATGATATATACATACATGTATACGACGGGCTTCTTTCAGTTTCCGTCTACTGAATCCACTCACAAGGCTTTGGTCGGCCTGAGGCTATAGTAGAAGACACTTGCCCAAAGTGCCACGCAGTGGGACTGAACCCTGAACCATGTGGTTCATACACAAGCTACTTACCACGCAGCCACTCCTACACCTATGTGTAAGTTTTATTGTAAAATACAGTTGTTTGAATTTGTTGCAGATAGTGGTTTGCATTTGTGGTGGCAAACAGGAGTGAGAGAGCTAGGGTGTCAAGGGGCAGCAGCCAGAAAAAGTTTAGGAACCACTGATCTGTACCTCCAAAACTGTATTAGGCTGGTACTTAACCCTTTAGTGTTCAGATTACTCTGTTAAAAGTAATACTTTTCCATTCAAATTGTTTTGAATTAATCATGCATTATGTTATAGCTTTGAGGTTTCAATGATATGATTGTTTATTTTTAGAATGTCGCTGTAGGTAAGGTGTGAGAGGCTAGATATGGCCAGTTTGAATATAAAACATGTAGAATATTTGGGCTGGATATGGCCGGTTTAAACACTAAAGGGTTAAATTTACCCTCCTCCGAGGAATAAAAGACAAAAGGTTGGCTCGGTGGGATTTGAAATCAGAACGAAAAGAGGTGGAACTAATACAACAAGGTACCCTTCCGACACCTTAATGATACTGTCAGCCTGCCACCTTTCATTCTGGTCATAACAACATGCTTCAACGGCTCCATCTCAACTCAATAATTCTAAATTGTGAGAAATGTGGGTGACATCTTAACAGGGAGATAACTCTCACAATAGTTCACCGTCATCATGACGAAATGGAATCAATTTTTAGTTGATTTGAACTTAGAAACGTTAAAAGTGTAAGTAATCTAACTGAACAAATTGGTTTTTTCAATGTTATGATTGACACGTTAATGCAAGGGAAGTAACTCTCAAAGCATAACGAGGAGATATTTGATAGCATCTCTCTCTCTCTCTCTTTTACTTGTTTCACTCATTTGACTGCGGCCATGCTGGAGCACCGCCTTTAGCCGAATCAAATCGACCCCAGGACTTATTCTTTGTAAGCCTAGTACTTATTCTATCGGTCTCTTTGGCCGAACCGCTAAGTTACGGGTACCTAAACACACCAGCATCGGTTATCAAGCGATGTTGGGGGGACAAACACAGACACAAGCATATACACACACATACACACACACACACACACATATATATATATATATATATATATATATATATATATATATATACACGACAGGCTTCTTTCAGTTGCCGTCTACCAAATCCACTCACAAGGCTTTGGTCGGCCCGAGGCTATAGTAGAAGACACTTGCCCAAGGTGCCACGCAGTGGGACTGAACCCGAGACCATGTGGTTGGTAAGCAAGCTACTTACCACATAGCCACTCCTATCTATCTATCTATCTATCTATCTATCTATCTATCTATCTATCTACATATCTAAGGTATGAATGCATGCTGATTCTGAGATGCCTTTGATGTATACAACAGAGCAATCCTTCCGGCAAATAACATAGTAAATAGTCTTTGCAACTATATCATGCCTCGGGAGCAGGTAGTATCTCGTAGACACTTCGGGACAGCCTTTGATGACGTACGTGGGTGATATCTTCCACACTGGTATAGTAGAACGGACACTTTCTATCACAGTGTGGAGGTTTGGTGGTATCTTTGTCTCCCATGTTTATTAGGTATTTAGTAGCTATCTTCTGTTCCTGGCTAACGAAGGCATATCCTTCTGGGTGTAATATCAATCACTAGTCCAGGAGAGGTCACTCTTACTGTCAGCGATGTTTTTATCCTCTAGCTTACAGGTTATGTATTCATGCATTGTTTTTGCTGGTTCGATGCGTGCTTTTTTTCCAAGTTTAAATTATTCTCTTGAGATATGAACTAACAATATGTGTGTAGAGGATTTCTTTAATTAATTTATTAATCATTAAATTTAATATATGCGTATAAAACAATATAATATAATATCTAAATATATAATCAATAGCAGTGTATTATTTATATATATGTGTGTGTGTGTGTGTGTGTGTGTGTGTATATATATATATATATATATATATATATATATATATATATATATATATATATATATATATATATATATTTGTTTTGCAAGATTTTTGATGTGAAATCGTGTGTTGAAACAGATGTTGTCTCACCTTGCTAACTATCAGCCATTTTGTCAAAATGGCTGATAGTTAGCAAGGTGAGACACACATAAGAGGGAAGGAAACAAAGGACCACTGATGAGGTCACAGAAGTGTGACGAAAGAACTCTGGCCGAAATAAGATTAAGATTAATGTAATATAAAGCTGAAGCAAATTAACACCAAATATACAGTGCTTGTGTTTTTATTGGCTAAATTGGCAATATGACCATCTCCAAGTACAACAACATATATATATATATATATATATATATATATATATATATATATATATATATATATATATATATACATATATATATTGGGTTGAGTCATTAATAATTTCTGATTGTGTTAAACGCCTTCACTCATGAAAAAATTTTACAAAGAATTATTTTCAATTATCATTATATTTGTTATTATTTTGAATGATCTTTTATCATGTAGCTTTTTGATTCCTCTCGAGTAAAATTCACCTGGATTCGACATGAAGACGTTTTCCACATAAATTTTCACCCGATCTTCGTGAGGAATTTTTTTCCCTCATCAGAGTATTTTGTAGAGAGCGAAAAAGATAGAAATCAGTTGGTGCAGGGTCTGATGAATGTGGTGGATGGGGTAGAACAGACCAGCCCAAATCCAATATTTTATCCTTCGCGATTCTTGCTGAATGTGGTTTTGTGTTATCGGGAAGAAGCACAGCGTTTCTCCTACTAACGAGTGCAGGGTGTTTTCTTGAAAGATTTTCATGCACACATTGCAGCTGTTGAGAGTATAAGTTGACATTTAGTGCTTGCAGTTTAAAAACTCAAAATGAATAAAGCCGCGGTGATCCCACTATACACACACCACAACCTTCCTTCAGTAGGGCTCAGCCTTTGAGATAGGTTGTGGAGATTTATCCTTGTGAATCCACTGCCTTTTGCGTTGAACATTGTCATAAAAGACCCATTTTCCATTACCTGTAATGATATTGAGAAGCAGGTAATTTCTCTGTCTTGGAAGAATACTTGTCACTATGGAAGAAGACTTGTCACAATGGAAGAAGACTTGCCCCTATTCTTCTCACTAAGAGAATGGGGAACCTATACCCCCAGCCTGCTGACTTTTCCTATCTTTTCCAAGTGACGACAGATGGTGGATTGAGATGTGTTGAGGTAAATTGCTAATTCCAGAGTATTTTTACAAGGACTGAATTCCACTAATTCTCTTAAAGTTTCTTAATCGAAGTCTGATGAGCATCATTGTCTGAGTTGTCTCTCAATGACAAAGCTCCGGAACGAAACTTTGAAAACCAATTTCGCACTTGCCGTTCAGTAACAACATTTTGGCCAGAAACACTGCATATTTTCTTAGCTGTTTCTATTTATCTATCTATCTACATATCTAAGGTATGAATGCATGCTGATTCTGAGATGCCTTTGATGTATACAACAGAGCAATCCTTCCGGCAAATAACATAGTAAATAGTCTTTGCAACTATATCATGCCTCGGGAGCAGGTAGTATCTCGTAGACACTTCGGGACAGCCTTTGATGACGTACGTGGGTGATATCTTCCACACTGGTATAGTAGAACGGACACTTTCTATCACAGTGTGGAGGTTTGGTGGTATCTTTGTCTCCCCCATTCTTCAACGCCCACAATATCGCATGTCAAATATGCACTTTCAGTTCATCCATTTTAGCTGAGTGAAACTTGATATTAAACTATGACGTGCACGCTTTCACTGTTTAAATATGAATGACTGACGAGGCTCGTTTAAAAACGGTAGCTTCCATTTCAATTAAAACCACAGAAGTTCGAAATGCATCGTTACAATTCATCTCCAAAAAGCGGAAATTATTTATGACTCGACCCAATATATATATACATATATAAATCTTATTCTTAACCCATTACCTCCCATAATTCTATTAACTGGAATTTTTTTCTGAAACTTTGATTTCTAGCATAAAACAGCCGTAGAAACACGCTGGAATGATCAAAATAACATTTCAAAATAACATTAAATAGAAATAAGCGAGATATTGGATGAAAAATTAGCAAACCTCATTTGAATATCAGAGAAATATACCTAGTAGATATAGCAAAAGGGTTAGATATGTGTAAATATTGACAGATAATTACGAAATTTGTAATTTTTAAGTGATCTCATATGAGATCACTGGTAGGTAATGGGTTAAACAAGAATATTGTTAACAGTAACTTTGAAGTTTTGAGCAGCAGTCGCACGAGGGCTTAGCTGGCCGAAACTTCGAAGCCACTGACACTAATATTCTTGTTAACGATTAATAAATTTGTACTCTAGAAAAGTATAAGGCAACCCATCAGATTGATGTAAAACTTTTTTCATTATAACTGAACACAAAACGAACATTATATATATATATATATTATCGGTTTATTTTATCAAATTAATATATTTCTACATCATAGCAATCCTAATGTGGTAGATTATTTTACATTAAATCAAGATACAAACTCGTTCTTGTCTCTCACATTTTAAAACATCTTTTCCAACGTCCAGTGGTGGTTTTGTACTTGACTTTATGAAAAGCAGTTACTTTATTAGACAAAACTATCTGGTTCAGTGAATGTCTAGTACAGTGTAAGTCTTTTACATAATCACCTGAAATAGCAACGTATTAACAAATTAATAATATATCTTCATTAGATAGCGAATCTTGGAATCAATTTATTTTAACTATCATACATCCCTTTAATATACTTTTGAAGATTAAATTAACGTAGAAAATATTATAGATATTTATGTAAATTTTCATATAATTGTAGTTATAGATAAAGAGTCAACCTGAAAAAATACCAAAAAAGAATTTTTAATTCTCTTTTGACTGTTTTCCACGCGTCTTGTATGTGTATCAAATTTAGTTTTTTCGTTTTAAAATGTGAAACAGTTTTATTCACTCACTAAAAAATATTTTGTAAAAATGGCTAGAAAACATGTCTTTATGTTTCAAAATTAACTTGTTTTATGACATTTTATACCTTTTGATGTGAAGCTTATCAATTTTCAGGTAGAATTTGTTCTGCAAAAAAATTCCTACAGGAAGTTCATTGCAACCATAACAGAAGACGTAAATGGTCAATAAGTGACTATCCCAAAGGTCACTAAAAAATGGTTGTGTGTTGCTCTATACAACTGATGTCTAATATGTCTGTTGAAATTAAGGCGGCGAGCTGGTAGAATCGTTAGCGGCATTTCATCCGTCTTTACGTTCTGAGTTCAAATTCCACCGAGGTCGACTTTGCCTTTCATCCTCTCGGGGTCGATAAAATCAATACCAGTTGAGCATTGAGATCGATGTAATCGACTTAGCCCGTCCTCTGAAATTGCCGGCCCTGTTCCAAAATATGAAGCTAATATTTCAATTGAAATTAAGGCGGTGAGGTGGCGAATTCATAACCGCACCGGAAAAATATACTTTGCGGCATTTCTTTCGATTTGTTTTAATTTCGAATGCCGCTGGGGTTGACTTTACCTTTTATCCTTGCGTTCATTACCAACTGAAAACTGAGGTCAACGCTAAAATTTGAAACCAATTTTAATAAGAATTAAATTAATTGAATACTTAAAATTATTGCATTAATATAGAGTGGATACGGTAGTGGTGGTTGGCACTCCGTCGCTTACGACGTCGAGGGTTCTAGTTGATCCGATCAACGGAACAACCTGCTCGTGAAATTAACGTGCAAGTGGCTGAGCACTCCACAGACACATGTACCTTTAACGTAGTTCTCGGGGATATTCAGCGTGACACAGTGTGACAAGGCTGGCCCTTTGAATTACAGGCACAACGGAAACAGGAAGTAAGAGTGAGAGCAAGTTGTGGTGAAAGAGTACTGCAGGGTTCGCCACCATCCCCTGCCGGAGCCTCGTGGAGCTTTAGGTGTTTTCGCTCAATAAACACTCACAACGCCCGGTCTGGGAATCGAAACCGCGATCCTATGATCGCGAGTCCGCTGCCCTAACCACTGGGCCATTGTGCCTCCAGTGGATACGGTACACCTCTTTTAAAACTTTTAGCACATGTCTTTAATTTCTTTCGTCATTATTAATTGATACATTCATCGCCCTCCAGTTTATATGCTAATTAAAACTCTTCTAATACAATTAAAGAATTTTCATTAATTGTAAACTAAAAAAAAAAAGAAGGAAAAGAAAAGAAATATTACTTACTTAGAATTCCTTTGGGTTCAATAAAGCTCTTGTATATTTTAAAATGCAAGAAAATAACTTTTTCAAAGTTTTCAGTTTTCTGAAACGATATTAATAACCGGACGAATGTTCCCAGTTTGAGATGAACTTTTTCCCAAATGTTGCCTTCATAAATTTTTCCTCTTATTCTAAAAAATTCAGGAGTAAATTCAGATACTCTATCTTTGATATTTACAAACACTCTATCAAGATTTTCTAAACAATTAGTGTCTGATACCTTTCTCACTTGGCCATAAATATATATTTCTGTAAAATAAAGAGAATATACACATAATATTATATTAAAATAACATACATAAGTTAATATGTACAGTTGAAATCTGCAGAAAAATAAAGGACGAAGACAGGTGTATAAATAACAAGCAGGTTTATTAGTTTGACACTCGGGAAGGTGAGAAAGTGTTTTACGTTTCGAGCCTACGCTCTTCAGCAGAAAGGAACACGATGAAATAAACAGAGGGAGAATAAAAAAAAAAACTTATGGAGTTAGCAGTCAATCATGGTGTATATATATATATTTTTAAAAAATAACGTTGACCACTAACGTGGACAATTAATGTGCTAGAAATAGATCACATCTTGTGTCTATTAAGACCTAAATTGTTCTCAACATGAAATATAGCAGCATACCAAAACGTGAGCGGGCAAGACATTTAAAATCACATAAAAAAGCATTCTTAAACAGGTACCGGTTTCGGATTTAACAATCTTACCGATTGTCCATTCCTCTTCAGCCTGATTTGTAATGTAACCGCAATCATCAGAATCGTATACAGAGTTGCCCACCGCCATGGGTGCGCGTGTATATGGTTCTGCTAATTACAGCTTAATGGCAAAATTCAAAAGTCTTCGTTTTGGCGCGCTAATTCCAGGAATATATCTGCAGAAAATATTTACTGCGTCGTATATATTCAGTATGAGAGATTGGTAATGGGTAATACATTATTATAAAATATGGTAATTAATCATATATTAATTTATTAATTAATATATTAATATTAATTAATATATGATTAATTACCAGATTATATATATATATATATATATATATATATATATATATATTACTGAAAAGTTCATGGCTTTAGGGGTATTGCGAAAGGCCTGCTTGGAGGCCCAACTTTCCGAGTTCTTTTACAGATTTCAGAAAAACTGAAGGACTGCTGTAATAAGTATGTGAATTTGAGAGGAAGATAGGTTGAATAAAAGCATAATTGACTGATCCTCCTGCATTTTCTTTTACCCAGGAACTTTTCAGCACTCATATAGACGTTGGACGCTTAAAATCAGATTGTATCGGTTAACAAAAATTTCGTTATAACTGTAGCATCACGTGATTTCAGCGTAAATTATGCTTCCTCAGCAACAGCTGCTCAAGCATCGAATGCTACATTGAAAATGTGTCAAATCGATATAGTTTAAGACTGACTAAACAGTCAGTGACGTCACACAAAACTGGAGAGCTGTGTATAAATTAGCTATTAGCAACGGAAACAGTTTTTGTAACAAATATTAATTTGCATATCCAACGTAACTTGGATGTGTTGTCAAAAACCTTGTAGACTGCAGTAATCGTCTTGAAAAATCATTTCTTATAGGCGTTGGGTACTAAGAAGCACAGATTATATCGGTTGACGACATTTCGTCAGCACCAGCGGATGGAACTGTTGTATCAGTGTTAATCTATATCTGTTTGACGGATTTTTGATCTGGTATTCGATGCTGGCGTACCTGTTGCTGAGGATGTACAATTTACGCTGAAATCACGTGATACAACAGACTTTAGCATGTTTCAAATGTCGGACATGCTCCCATACTTCTCATGCACATCAATGACCTCCACGTTGCTAACTCCGTAAGAGATGCCACGCAGTGGAACTGAACCCCGAACCATGTGGTTAAGAAGGGAACTTCTTACCACAAAGCCAGTTCTGTACCTAATCATAATTTATATGCTAACATAATTTAAAACATTGATAATAATAATTATATTCGGATCTAAAAGAGAAACTGCAAAAATAGTTTAACTTTCTTCCCACCTCTGAAATAAAAAAAAAAAGAAAGAGAAAATGAAAAGAGACATTTTCTGCTTGTTCAGTTTTCTTCGGAAAATGGCGGAGTCAAAGTTGCTATCAAAGAAAAATAGTGAAACTGAATGACACTGCATAGATTAATACTGGATAAATAGTATTACATATATAAATATCCATTAAATTGCACATGAAGTATTAAAGGTGAGTACGACGTAGTTCTTAATATTGTAAAATTTTGAAGGTGGCGAGCTGGCAGAATCGTTAGCACGCCGGGCAGAATCGTTAGCACGCCGGGCAGAATCGTCAGCACGCCGGGCAGAATCGTTAGCACGCCGGGCAGAATCGTTAGCACGCCGGGCAGAATCGTTAGCACGCCGGGCAGAATCGTCAGCACGCCGGGCAGAATCGTTAGCACACCGGGCAGAATGCTTAGCAGCATTTTGTCTCTTTACCTTCTGAGTTCAAATTCCACCGAGGTTATCTTTGCCTTTCGTCCTTTCGGGGTTGGTGAAATAAATACCAATTGAGCACTGAGGTCCTCGAAATTGCTGGCCTTGTGCCAAAAATTTGAAACCAATACTAAAAAACTTTGAAGTCACTCTCTTCAACAATAAAGTGCAAATAGAACATCAAATCCTGTGCAAAACTTTCGGAAAACGCATGCAATATTTCATTCTGTTCTTGAAAACATATCAATGGCAAGTTATATTTCGATAGATATAATGCAATATTGAATCACTTACTTGCTGCTCTGTCAGCCAAAAGCACAATATCAGTTTGGTTTCTGCATTGAATACTATCAGTGAAACACAGTTCTGCCTTACAGTTTAATGGCTTTAGTAAAATGGCTAGAAATACAAAGTAAAACAAATAGAAATAATTTCCAAACGTAGCAGTTTTCTATTAATAAAATGTGTGAATGTAAATATGTTTATGTATTTTCACTAAGTAAATGACAGTCACACTCATACACATATGGTGGTACGCATATTTGTGAATGAAATACTAAAAGAAAAGACTTAATAGAAACGCAAAGCAGTAATGTGTACATACCCTAAGCATATTTGAACTATTAATAAGTTTGTAAACGAAAAAAATCAGTCCTTTTCTGTTACTCGGACAGAAAGCTACGAAACAAATATATTATGGAATTTATATCCTGTAATAATATTGGTTTCAAATGTTGGCACAAGGCCAGGGATTTCTGGGAGGAAGTAAGTCGATTATATCGACCCCAGTGTTCAACTGGTACTTATTTTATCGATCTCGAAAGAAGGAAAAGCAAAGTCGACCTCAGAGGGATCTTAACTCAGAACGTAAAGACGGACGAAATATCGCTAAGCATTATTGTCCGACATGTTAACAAATCTGCCAGCTCGCTGCCTTATTCTATAATGATATTGAAAAGATACAAAGTTTTCTCTGTTCGTTTCATAATAGGTTAATCAACCGTAAATTTCCATAGAAGAGTTTTTTTAATGATTAAAAAAACATAGTAACTTAAGTGAACTAATTAGTGGAATATTCAGCTTCTAAATAACTAAATACCTTGATTATAACACATTAACATATTTAGAAATAAATTATGATAATTTATTATAAACAAATAATTGATCATCTTGGTTGTGCCATATACCTATATATCTTATTTCGATATGGAGCTTTAGTATGAAACAAAAACGTTAATATTAACATAAGATATACGCATATTAATCTTGGGGAAAACGGCAACAGTTATAAACCATCCCAAAAGATTTATTAAGAGCTTAACATTGGACAGTTGCTTAAAAAGAGCCTAAACTGTCTAATGGGTGTCGAATGTGTGAACAGATAAAATATTCTTGAAGAAAATAGTGTCGATGGTAGCGCGCAGCATTACCACCATTCAATACAAATCACATACAAAATTCTTTAATATATTGGTATTAATGACGAAAGGGTGTGAAGAATAATTTTAAATTTTACATCTTAAATCTAAGAAACGAAAGTTGCTGACTCATTTTTAATATTTAACTCTTTACAATATTTATACATTACAAATGTGTCAATATATTGGTTGGAGTATCTCGATAAAGAATTAGGCATATTTAAAAGCAAAAAGGTATCATTTTAAAAACGTGTAAATAAATGTAACGTGTTTTCTTACCAGGAATATGTGAAAGAATTGGCAGTGGTTTTCGTGGGGTTCTTTGTGAAGTTCTGGTTGACCGGGGAACAGTCATTGGTGGTGTTGTGGCTAATATAATATTTAAATTCAAATTATATTAAAAAATTGTAAAAATATATCTGAAATCTAAAATATATCATATCATATACCCAGGCCTATTCCCCATTTTTTTAGGAGGGGGTAGCCACAGCAAGACACATCCCAGGCATTCCATTCATTTCTCAAATACAAAGGGGTGAGCCCAGTTCTATGCTCGGGTCAAGGCAAAGAACGCAACCCCCAATATCAGTAGCGGGGCCCGACTGCATATGCTGCCCGCTGCACCATACTGGTTCTGTACCCTTTGAACAACATCAAAATTCACTCATCTGTCCACAAACACTCTCCAAGCTTTCCTGTTATTTATAAACTCTCTTGCCTCTCTCACTCCAATATCTCTAATTACCAAAGCTTTCCTCACTCCATCCATTCACACAAACCGAAGCTTGCCTCTAGTTCTGTTGCCTACCACTTCAGCCTTCATCACCCTTCTTACCATCTGCTCCTTATCCATCCTCTCCATGTGGCCAAAGCGTAACTTAAATTGGATAGAGCAGGTCTTCTCTGTTAACTATTTGTTTGTAAATATTAAGAGAAATAAAGAAAAATAACCATTAAACAGGAGCTTGGTATTAACCTCTTAATTTGTGCATATATATATATATATATATATATATATATATATATATGCGAGTAAAAATAAATACAAAAAAGGGGGGTTTTTGTATGATTGTGTATAGAGCAATATATTATTTTGTTTAAAAGAGTTCCAACACTGTCTGTTTTTTATGTTTTATTTATATTCCTGCAAAACCAATGTGGGATATAGAATATGGAATATACAATATATAATATAATATACAATATATAATATAAAATAAAAATGGATGGTACAATGAAATAAAGTATTGAATGTCTTATTGAATATATGGAATATGTCTTATTGAATAGATGAAATATTTAGTGTTCAATATAAAGGATTAAATATATAAAGGCGAATACGTATTTTCTATACCTTGTGGTATTTCATCATGGCCGGTATGACAGACTATATATATATATATATATATATATATATGTGTGTGTGTGTGTGTGTGTGTGTGTGTGTGTGTATATATATATATATATATATATATATATATATATATACACGTATAAACGTATTTGTATGCATACATTTATACAATTATGTATTTTTACTCGTAATCAAAAATCTTTTCATCTCAATAAAAACATTTTTAATTTAATTTTCATTCTTTCCAAAGAACCATTGAAAACTTATTCGAGTAAAATGGGCAGCTGTCTTTCAACTTAACAAAAGAAACTAGATTTTAATTCAATGCAATCTAGATACGAGTGTGTCTCTCTAGATTGCCTTGTTTTAATTTATCATATACATAAAATAAATGGTATGAAGAGGGTGTCTACTTGGCAGGTTCTGAAAAAGCAATGAAAATTTTATATTGTTATGGAAATATCAAATATAAAACTATATATGTTAACGTATGTCTAAAAATAATAGATTTTTCATATAGTTTTGAGAGTATTAAATATAAGAACATTTACATTATTTACATTCGACGGATATTTGTCCTCATCTTGTTTGTTGTTAACACAACGTTTCGGCTGATATACCCTCCAGCCTTCTTCAGGTGTCTTGGGGAAATTTCGAACCTGGGTTCTCATTCCTATGGTATTTTTCGATGTTGTTGTTATTATTATTATTGACAGTTACAAATGAAACATTTAAAAATGGTGTATCTGTTGAAGAAGCCGTTAACGATATAAAGATTATTTTATTTTTTCTTTAACTTAGTTTTAAAAACACGATTCTTAATTCGTCTTCTTAAAAGAAAAAAAAAACAAATGAACAGTATACTATCTAATTTGAATGATGACTAAATAACTGGATTTCACAGGTTACCAACAAGAACGTGGCGAAGTAATAAACCTTGAAACAGAAGCAGAACAATTATCAAAGGTCCTTTTTTCGGGGGTTTTTCCAATTAAAAAAAAAAGAAAAAAAACAGTTAGAACACCTAATGGCTTTGGGAGAGGCAAATGACTTTATAGGAAAATCTTCCTATCAATACACAACGGCCAGCGAATAACAGGAGTACAACTTTCGTTTGGCGCATTTACGTTCCATTACTATTGTTGTCAACCGGCCAACTCAAATCCGAATAAATACATATCCTGTTTCAACCCTCTATTAATCTCTGGTTCGTCATGAGCAAGGACCAGAGGTCCAAGATATTGATAAATTCAAATGAATGTAATGTATTTTGATTTAAAGAAAATATCTGCAGTGGTAACAGCTTGGGGAACTCAATATCTCCATCTGCGCAAACCTGTGGTTCTAAATACATTCTCTAGCCTTTATTCTACAAAGAATAATATTTACTTACTGCCAATAAACACATATAAAAGTTTGCATTTTTTCTTTTTACTTTTAAAGACATTTGCTTTTATTCTCACGATAACACTTGAACCATTGAAGATATTTTGTCAAGAATGGTCGACTTATTTTCTTCTGAAACACACCGAACTTTATTTCCATTCCATGAACTCTAGATAGAAGTGTCTTTAGAGTGAAAGGATTCTTATTTTACATATATATTTATAAATAAGACATTTATTAAATGCAAAATTATAAATGTAAATTTGATATGAAGTAATTATCTACTTACTAAATCGCACATGATCTGAAATAATAAAAAAAAAGTATTATGAAGACGTAAATATCAATCAAATATATAGATATTTACGTTAACGTAAATCTAAAGAATATTCACTGGATTTAAACTGTTTTTATAAGTTCGGCTTACAATTTTAGATTATGGGGAGTTACGTAGAAACACACGTGAACAATGAAACAATAACAATTAATTAAATATTAAAGAAGAACAAAATCACCAAAAGTGGGGAGCAGTAACCTAGGGAAATAAATGTCAGTCCGTGTATTCTTAGAGGGTTACTAGAGAGCGTAGTTGACACGGGAAAATTTCAGAGTTTCGACGACGGTGTTAACTCTATCATCTCTTTTAAGGGACTTTCAAGGATTATGAACAATTTCTTAAAGTCCTTTACCGAGAGTGCTTGTTGGGAATAAACTCTACAGATATGGCCCAATTTGAGCCGCTAGCATTCTGCATTATGCAAAGCATACGAAAGAATAGTTAGCTCGTCTATGTTCTGCTTCTGTATTCGCACAATGCCGATTTGTGGGACTATAAACCATGAGTGAAATAGTTCTGGGTCTCAGCCGAGTTTATTTTGGATGTATCACGTTATATTTTCATAGGATCGATAAAATAAGTACCAGTAATATACTGGAGTCACTTCGATATTCTGTATCACTTCTATATAATAAATGGTTTTGTGCTCAATCATATTAACATTACTATTAATGTTCGGAATAAAAAATCAAAGCTACAGAATTAAAAACAAAATAAGTTGTTTATTTCATGGATTATGAAAGCATGGGTTCAGAGTATTGCTGTTTTAAACAAGTCAAATGTGAATATACTTACGTCGTGGAATTTGTTTTGTTTCTACAATGGAAGAGAAATACATTGTTGACAATTGAAATAATAATGTTTAAACTGAAAATAAAATTTATAGTATGAAATCATAGTAATATAGTGAAAACTGTGCCAGCAGAGGTATAAGTTTTAATGGAAAAACTTATATAAATTTTAAAACAATTACATAAATACAGGTTTTCCTTATTTGGGGTATACAGTATAATACAGACTAAGATAGTAATTAGATGAAAATGTTTGCTGGATCAGTCTAAAGTACAATTAATGTAATAGTATGTATTGTCACAATAAATTATGAAATTAGTCATTGCTATATTGCATAGCACGTACAATTTAATTGTATCTTACCATCAATTATAATACTTTCTCACCTCAGAAAAGTTTGATTGAAGAAGAACAATGAACATAAAAAGAAAAAAATATGGGAAGAATAAAGAACTGTTTTAATAAGTTGCCTATCTCTCTCTCTCTCGACCGTTAGTCAGAGTTTTTTGCAGTTAATAGTTGATGTGATGAAGACAGGTTTACTGAGATAGAGCGTTGAGATGTGGACGGAGTAGTTATGTATTGTCATTAAGAAGCGAGATAGGAAAATACTTCGGTTAGACTTTTTATAGTGCAAAGAATATAAATGAAAATACTAAGGCTGAGCAATAGCTCCGATATGGGTTGTAATAATATATTTGTCGGAAAACATTAAGTTGCGAGAATAAGAGAAGTAAGCAGAAAATGTGAAATAAACATCAGAGATGCTTTGCCTCACGCAGAAACTTCAGGAGTTTAGGCGGGGAGCTGGCAGAAACGTTAGCACGCCGGGCGAAATGCTTAGCGGTTTTTCGTCTGCCGTTATGTTCTGAGTTCAAATTCTGCCGAGGTCGACTTTACCTTTCATCCTTTCGGGGTCGATAAATAAAGTACCAGTTACGCACTGGAGTCGATGTAATCGACTTAATCCGTTTGTCTGTCCTTGTTTATCCCCTCTGTGTGTAGCCCCTTGTGAACAGTAAAGAAATAAGAAACTTCAGGAGTTACTTAAAAAGCAAATAATTTTATGAGATCTTGTAAAAACTATTACAAGATCTTTTCTCGCAATATTAGAAACATTTCTGAGGCGGCGAGCTAGCAGAAACGTGAGCACAACACCGAGTTCAAATTCCGCTGAGGTCGACTTTGCCTTTTATTCTTTCGGGGTCGATAAATTAAGTACCAGTTACGCACTGGGGTCGATGTAATCCACTTAAATCCCTTTGTCTGTCCTTGTTTGTCCCCTCTATGTTTATTTAGCCCCTTGTGGGCAATAAAGAAATAAGACATGTCAGCACACCGGGCGAAATGCTTAACGGTATTTCGTCTGTCTTCACGTTCTGAGTTCAAATTCCGCCGAGGTTGACTTTGCCTTACATCCTTTCGGAGTCGATGAATTAAGTACCGGTTGCGTACTGGGGTTGATCTATTCGACTGGCCCCCTCCCCCAAAATTTCAGGCCTTGTACCTAGAGTAGAAAAGAATGTTAGAATGGGAGAATTTTGTGATATTTTATACATTTATGACTAATTTTAAAAGTTTTAAAGCAGAGTATTGGGTAATAGGCGCAGGAGTGGCTGTATGGTAAATAGTTTGCTTACCAACCACATGGTTCCGGGTTTAGTCCCACTGCGTGGTATCTTGGGCAAGTGTCTTCTACTATAGCTTCGGGCCGACCAAAGCCTTGTGAGTGGATTTGGTAGACGGAAACTGAAAGAAGCCCGTCGTATATATGTATACATATATATATATATATATATATATATATATATATATATATATATGTGTGTGTGTGTGTGTGTGTGTGTGTGTGTGTGTGTGTGTGTGTGTGTGTGTGTGTGTGTGTGCGTGTGTGTGTGTGTGTGTGTGTGTGTTTGTGTGTCTGCGTTTGTCCCTCCAACATCGCTTGACAACCAATGCTGGTGTGTTTACATCCCCGTAACTTAGCGGTTCGGTAAAAGACACCGATAGAATAAGTACTAGGCTTACAAAAAATAAGTCCTGGGGTCGATTTGCTCTTGCTCGACTAAAAGTGGTGCTCCAGCATGGCCGCAGTCAAATGACTGAAACAAGTAAAAGAGTAATCCCTCAGCTATATCATATAAAAGTTCACTCTTACTTTATGAATTAACAGACGCAATAACAAATAGAAAAAAGTCTCATCGTTATCGTTTATCAAAAGAGTTTCTCTACATTTTATCCGTAATTTTTTTTATTCATCATAATGTTATAATATCCCAACATGAATATATTAATGGTTTCATTTGTTTACTTGGTTTGGATGAAAAGACGATGAAACGAAACCTACAGTAGTAGTGCCACACTTCGTGGAGGCGTATGGCTTAGTGGTTAGGGCGTTGGACTCATGATCGTAGGATAGTGGTTTCGGTTCCTGGTCCGGGTGACGCATTGTGTTCTTGAGCAAAACATTTCATTTCATGTTGCTCAAGTCCACTCAGCTGGCAATAATGACTAACCGGTGTCCCGTCCAGGTGAAAATGTATATCCGCCATGGAAGGAACTTTATTTTAGTGCCTAATTTTCCAAATTATTATGCAGATCTGCACATTTTATACCTTATGGCAATAGGGGATATGATATGACACAAAGTAGAATGAATATACGAGGGGGTACTTAAAAGTTCCTGGCTTTGGGCAAAAGAGAATCAGTTAATTATGATTTTATTCAACATGTTCCCCTTTCAGATTCACACACTTATTGCAGCAATCCTTCAGTTTTTCTAAGCCCTGTAAAAGAACTCGGGAAGTTGGGCCTCCAACTAGGCCTTTCGCGACACCCTTAAAATCCAGGAACTTTTCAGCAGTCCCTCGTACTTTTAGGTTTTTGTGAGATAAACGATCATAGCTAATTCATTTCAACAAGAAATTTATGAAAATAGGTTAAAATGGTATGAATGAAAAAAATTACCTTCTTCAAAAAAATGTTCTTTAACTTTTGAGTTGGCGACAACCATTGATGTTAATGGAGTTACGAAATTATACTGTGACAAAGAAGAATATTAGGCATTTAGTGAAACAGAAATATTAAAATGAAACCATACATGAAAGTAATAGATATAATTCAAACGCTCCACCATCGACATTATATTTCTACGTTTTCACCGCTTGTACATTTCAGGTAGCAACTACCAGCTTCAAGAGCTGTGAGAATAGCTAAAATCGTAGAGTGCTAGAATAAATGTAATAGATTGTTCAACTTTGTCTTTTGTTTCTCTTTAGATAATCCTTTCTACTATAGGTACAAGGCCTGAAATTTTAAAGGAGGGGGTCAGTCGATTAGATCGACCCAGTACGCAACTGGTACTTAATTTATCGATCCCGAAAGGATGAAAAGCAAAGTCGACCTCGGCGTCATTTCAACTCAGAACGTAAAGATGGACGAACACAGCTAAGCATTTCGTCCAGCATGCTCACAATTCTGCCAGCTCACCGCCTTGGAATCGTTAAATAATAACAACTAAGATACATATAGGCTGATTTGAATGATATGTATGAATCTGACATCGAGTGATGTTGATAACTAATATAAACTAATTAATATAAAATATCTTTCTTTTTTAAATATAGGTAAATAATTAATTATAACATCATTTTTACTCACCTTTAGAGCCAAATTAAGAATATCATGTCGCACTTCTTCTGTTCTGTCTTCCTTGAGAAGTTGCTGCAAGGTGATGTAAGCATAGGTTTTTTCGGTAATTTCAGAAAGTGACTGAATACTAGTCAATCTGGAATTTTGCGAAAAACCGTCATCATATATGGTAAAGTCATCTCCATATAATTCTAGTTTTAATATTTCACTATCACGACCCCAGAAATTTGTCATTGTTAAATTTACTTTTATGGTCGATAGGTATTCTTGCGTCAAAACACCGGAAACAACTAATTCTGATCCTTTGAAGTAGCTGCTAAATTTTGAAGTACTAGTATTAACAGCACCATCTAAGTAAACAAATGTAATATCCTTTAATAAAATGTTAGATATTTCTTTATAGAGATTTTCAATTTGGAGACTACTATCAGAGTCTACGTAAATCTTCTTGTTGAAGCCCCCGTTTTCCGTGGCAATCTCACGAAGAAATTTACTGTCACAATCATCTCCGAAACAAATGGCGAATAATGAAATCTGTTCGTTAGCTTCTCTCACATTTTTCTTGATAAGTTCGACGTCAGTGACTCCTACTGTTGGATCTCCGTCAGTGAGAAATACGATGATACTTTTCTTCGTAGAGGTTAGAGCAGGTTTATGTTTCTCTATACTTTGAAGGAGAGCAGAGTTAATATTTGTAACTGAAACAAGAGTAAAATTACATATACACACAGAGAAAAAATATAACAGAATGCCTGTAACACAAGGAATTAGGGACATTAGTATAGATGTTTTCGATCTAGTTTGGATTCTTTGCCATCAAATTTGAATTCTTTGCAATCGAATTTGATGGCAAAGAATCCAAACTAGATCAAAAACATCTATAAAAGCTTTAATAAAATAAATTTTATAATGATAGTCAACCTCGGTGGAATTTGAACTCAGAACGTAGCAACGGGTGAAATACCGATAAGCATTGCATCCAGTCCGCTAACAATTCTGCCAGCTCACCGCCTTAAACGTTATAATAATAATAATCCTTTCTACTATACGCACAAGGCCTGAAATTTGTGGGGAGGAGTCAGGCGATTAGATCGCCCCCAGTGCGTAACTGGTACTTAATTCATCGACCCCGAAAGGATGAAAGGCAAAGTCGACCTCGGCGGAATTTGAACTCAGAACGTAAAGACAGACGAAATATCGCTAAACATTTCGCCCGGCGTGCTAACGAATCTGCCAGCTCGCTGCATTAAACTTCATAATAATAAATGTTATAATAATAAATGTTATAATAATAAATTGTAATGAAATATAACATGCAGAAACAGTTTGAGACTGATGACAAATTAAATTGTACATAAATATAAGAAATAAATGTTTAACTTACATCCATCGGCTTGGAGTGCCTTAATGTAATTTTTGCCTAATTCTTTGTTAGTACTGTTTGCTAGTAAAAATTTGTCCATCATCCATGAGACATCACTGCTGAATTTTCCAATGAGAAATGCATCAAGCTCTGGATCGAGTTGATCAAGGATATTTTCCATAGCTTCTTTCAGGGGTCCAATTTTACAACAATACATTGATCCGCTGACATCAAGCATAAATACAACGTGTTTTGGAAGACTTGGTAAGGAATCAGGAGTGAAGAAGTGCACAAAGTAGCCATCAACTGCCTGGGAATTTGATAGTGGAGGGTGGAGGAATAAAACATTAATGATGGTTTAACTTAATAATTCACAGAAAAGTATTCCATCTAATATTTGGTATGGTATATTACAAATATAAATTGTAATGTTCAGACTCAAACTATATAGCGTATACGTATATGTATAAGTACATACATACATACATACATACATACACACACACATACATATGATAAAGTAATTATTTTTTCCAGAATATGTTGTTTTCAAGAAGTGATTGTGATACATTCATAACATAGAAGTATAGCATGAAAATCCATTGCAACTACCATGATGAGAATTTAACATAAAAATAATTATCTTACATATATTAAATTTGAATTATTTTGACGATCCACATTATATTCCACTCTGAATAAGCCTGCAACACCATCTTTGTCTGAAATTTCTTCTTGTTGTTTACGACTTGGGTTGTATTTGATGTGAACCTCTCTGCTGCTGGTGTACACAATTGAAGCAGAATCTAGCTCTGTTTGGAAAACAAACATTTTAATATATATCGATAACAGAATCGAATAAATATCTATTATTTCAATATCACCAAGCATCATGAGATATAATTTAAACGGCTTCATGGACTATCTAATGTTGACTACAGAACAATGTCATATTTACTGTGTAATAATGTAAAGCGAACAACGGCAGAAGTTTACCCTGGGTGAGTAATGTTATGTCAGCGCAGGGCATCTTCACATTAACTATACCGTAGGCAGCATTTTATTACTGTAAGACAGTACAGTATTTAATGAGGGACTACATAACATTTGAGGGTTAGATAGTGCAAAGTGTGTACTGCATGATATCTATAGTGGGACAGTCTAGTAAGAAATGCTAGGGAGAGCTGAATAACAGGTCTTCAAAGAAGAAACTCCCACGACTTTATGTAAATGTTTTGGCCCATAACTGTTGAAACTCAAAGGAGCCGGGCCACTTCCAAGCATATGATTCTGGGAATCTCTCTGATCTACCATTTTGTGTTTTCATTGTAACCAGCACCTCTTCGGTGGTCTAGGTGTACCAGGGCTAAGACACCTTAGATACATAACCACTTCCGCTTGAGACACCAGTTAAACGTAGAGTAACTTATGCCTTCTCAAATTTACTTTCATTCCTCCTTGACTACTAATGTATATAACGAGACATTATCATACCTACTATGGGGATGTAAACAGTTGATTCTGAAATTTACTGTGAAAAACTATTATTGTTTACAGCGGGAAATCTTAATAAATGGCGGCCTCTGTAACGATACATTGAGAATGGGTAAAAAGAGAATGTGTAACTAGAACGTGCTTTAGCAAAAGGCAGTGTAATATTTACTTTAGAATAGCGTATGGTCATGGAAGGAGCCATCTGATGTTAACTGCTGTAGAATAGTATAACACTTGATCTGTGAGAAAATATCCTGTTTGTTTCCGGAAGGACAGTGAAATGTTTACTACAGCCCAGTGTAATTCTCATTGAAGAATTACAAGAGAATTACAAGATTGAATACTTGGGCATTATATTGTTGATCGTAAGACGATATAATGTTACGGAAAAGACAAAATGTTATACCAGAGACGTTTCAATATTAGTTAAAGGTAAAGCGGTGAGTTGGTACAATCGTTAGCACGCCGGTCGAAATGCTTAGCAGTATTTCGTCTGTCTTTACGTTCTGAGTTCAAATTCCGCCAAAGTTGACTTTGCCTTTCATCCT
The DNA here is from genome assembly GCF_046866305.1 of Octopus bimaculoides. Classification (NCBI taxonomy): domain Eukaryota; kingdom Metazoa; phylum Mollusca; class Cephalopoda; order Octopoda; family Octopodidae; genus Octopus; species Octopus bimaculoides. Next base: position 17,638,036 of record NC_142932.1, on the reverse strand, counting down.
TTCGGGGTCGATAAATTAAGTACCAGTTGCTTACTGAGGTCGATCTAATCGACTGGCCCCTCCCAAAAATTTCGGGCCTTGTGCTTAGAGTAGAAAAGAATATTAGTTAAGGGTAAGCCAAATGGTATTCGTACCATCCTTAAGTGCATTGTTATCATTCTATGTGAAATGCTTTCTATATACGAGAAATGCTTTCTATAAACGAGAATGAAAATCAATTTGTAGATCACTTACTGATAGCTGCGGCTCGAAGGTATCGCCTATGGTAGATAACGACGAGAAAAAGTGACCTCATCTTTGATATAGCTTCTCATCCTTATATCACACACTTTTATGTTACCTTTCGCAAAGTAGTTGAATTATTATCCATTCTAAACCTTCGACAATATGTCCAATATCTTTTCCTTCAATTTGCGGCCTTCTATTCCTAGTTGAAGTTTCTTTGTAACCAGTTTTTACGAGTATAATGCTTAATGTAAAACTAGTGAACGTTACATTGTGTTTTTATATATTTCCCTAATATCTACTTTTGTTGAAATCTCTTACAAAATCTCTGTTCGTTTGTTTATTTGTTTATTTGATATTTTTGTTTTTTATAGTCCAAGTTTTGTTTTTTAGCCCAGAATCAAAATAGCTTAATATTTGCTACAGAAACAGTACTTTTATCATCGGGTGTGACATTTCTATATTCTCTATTCTCACAGTTGAATATATAAAGGTACTGGTTTAATGAAATTTACGACGATAATAACTTGTATAAAAATATAGAGTAAACCAAGCATAAATTAGTTACCTACCTGTGTCATCGGTGATATTCATTAATATATCACCTTTAATTTCAGGTACAGACAAATCAATAATGTCGTGGGGTTCCGTAATAAAAACCTCAACTAAAAAGTCATCAATAATTCCACCATTTGACAAATGAATGACGTGCCTATATTTATAGTCTTGTCGTGTCAGAAGTTCTTGGTATGTTAGATTGTAAACTATATTCTTTTGGGGTTCAACGTTAACAGATATATCAAAGACATTTGTGAAGCGATGTCTGGAAAATGACAGAATAGGCAGATTATTTTGAAGATATTTTAATTCGAATAGTAAGAGCAAGAAATACGAAATATGAGGAAAATAACACATTACTTGACTTCAATATATCCAGCACTTTGCCTTGTTTCAACGGCATGTTCGTAAATATTTTTAGCAACTGATTTTTCTTTTACTTCTCCTACAGTCACGTTTCCATCAATTTCCCTACAATCGACAACAAAATTAAATGAATATAAACAACTTTGAAAAAAATCACTAAAATTATTTTAGAATTTTAAAAATATTTGTAACTCTTTTCATTATACTTTCAGTGTCTCCATGTAATAATCAAATAAACTTACATGGTGCCAAAACTAATGAGTAAAGTGTAACTAATTATTTTTTAATGTATTTCGATAGACATTTTAATTTTAAAGGTTATATCTTTTATGAGTTATTCATATAAAAAAAGACAGTTTCTGACCTTTGAGAACTTTTCGAGACATCATGAGCTTGATGTATTGGATATTCAGATAGAATATTTGTGCAGAAATGTGGTTTGTTATGGGTTGGATGGTGGGGTTTAGTTGGTCGTGAAAGAACAGAATGAAATATTTGGATTCATAATGAATTTTCATACTTAGCGTATCATTCAATGATCTTCATAACCATGATGCTAGAGAGGAATGAACCTCAAATACACGCAAAATGACCAGAAGGCTTTGATGCCATGCAATTCAAAAGCTTTCCTAAAGGCAAGTATAACAATATTGCTTTCAACAGGTTTCTCGAATGCGATAGACCAATAGCGGATCACATAGGAGAGCAAATATCTGATACATTTTTCTCTGTGAATGATGTGATTGTTTACATGGTCTTTCATTACTTGAGATATTTGTATGTAAGTAATTGGCAAGTTCATTAAGATTGCTATACCTGTGGTCTATTCTAGAGCAGTGATTTTAAAACTTTTCCAGTCCATAGCACACTGAACAAGGCATCAAACGTGTTTATGGCACTTTTACATATTTCTTCTGCATAAGAGTTTGGTGAAAGTAGAAGCTTTCTCAGAAACCCTTGTGAGATTGCGTTTACAGAAGTATTTAAAACTGGTAATCCGAATTCACAAATGATTTGAAGCATATTTGTGTGTAAGAAGCAAAGATTTAAAAGTTAAAAAGGCAGCAAATATAATGGTGTTTATAATGTTCTGTTGAAATCTGGGGGGCACGGAAACTTGTAATTTGCACATTATGTCCTTTTTACTTTTTTACAGTTACAGACGATGTAATGTTGGACAAACACTTTCCAGTGGATGATGATTTCGATATATTATAAGATGCACTTCAACACAGTTGTACACCAGCTACTGGAGTGCTTTGATTTTTATGGGATTTGGTTGTGCGTGAGAATATAAAAGGATATGCAGAGATGAATGCTTTAGTCATTCGCTTAGCAGTTTCAGGTGGATCAGAGATAAAGTAGGTCTTCAATCAAGAATAATCGCCATAAAGCAGGCTGAGTCCGATCAATTTACGACGACTTTTTACGTAAACCCACCGAAACCGTATACCGTGTTCTTTGCTGTCGTTCTTCTATTTTCCCTCCCATTGCTAGTGTTTCACATATCCACTGAACATTTTCATGTAGAATATTTACTGTAAATCTACTTGTTACAGTCCATGTTTCCCCAAACTATTCACACAGAAGTTAAATTCAGAAATGGAAAGTAATGAAACAAGTTGTCATTTTTACTGTGCGGCCAACGTCTCTAATAGTGATTTATTTTCATTCCTAGCAAGATCGAAAACACCAGATTTGTCTCTGAAGTATTTTGATTACATTTTCCTTTGCAGAACAACTTCCTTCTGGTACTTTCATGTCATCTGGTTTTCCTCTGCTGTTCACCTTCAGAACTTCCAACTGAGCATGAAACTTACGAATCTTCCCAGTATTGATATTCACTAGTAAAAGAAAAGAGATCACGGAAGACTATGGATCTTGTTCAAAACGGGGGCACCAGTTTTCATTAATGTTTTATGTAGTGTTTTTGGTACCGAAAGACTTTCAAACTTCGTATACTTATCTATTTTGGATCTTGTTCAAAACGGGGGCACCAGTTTTCATTAATGTTTTGTGTAGTGTTTTTGGTACCGAAAGACTTTCAAACTTCGTATACTTATCTATTTTGTGTTATAGAACAGAAAAAAAATTTTGTATTCGGATTTATTTCATGTAAAAAATTGTCTTATTTGGATAATTTCAACCAATCACTGACAAGTATTCAGCTGTTTACAGTTACTCGTAAGCGGTGTAAAGCGTATTTAATCTCCATTACTTCTGACATTTTGCAGAGGCAACACACGTGTGTTCGTTTTACCTAACCCTAACCCTAACCTTAATTGACTTGCTCCTTCCCTCAAAAACCATGCCTTGTGCCTATAATAGAAAGGTTTTTAGCTACTGCCAATATGCTTCAGCCATTTTTTGACAAGGAAATAATAATTTTATCACCGCCAAAATCGTTTGACAATCGTTTGTTTACGTAGTCAGCACTTACTGTTATTCGGCTGAATGGACGTCAGTCATTGGTTGAAATTACAGAAATACGACAACTTTAACATGAAATAAGTTGCGATGTACGTTTTTTTGTTAAGAAGACTAAGAGAAAAAGATGTTTTATATGACACATTCTACCAGTGTCCCAAGTTTCAAAGTGTTTCGTTAAGAAAATACTGGTGCCCCCGTTTTGAACAAGATCCAAGACTATAAAGTGCTTTCCGATCGGAAGATTTTTAAAATGTATATACAATTCTTTTTCATCACAGTTCTCATAAGAATGTTAAAAATACAATTCTAGGTTTACAAAATAGTTAACTTTGGTAAATAGTTAACTTTCAATTATTATATGTTGGGATCATCAACTGAACATTAATAATATAATCGAAGAGAAAACTAAAACCTCATACACCGCATGGTCCACCTTTCAAGGATAAAAACAACAGTAAAATAAACTAGAAGTATATGTTGTGAAAAAAGAACAATACTTACATAGAAAAATTCGATATAAATGAATTACGCGGCATCATTATGTGGAAGTCTGCGCTGACTGAAGAATTGTACGGGTTATAATATTTCATGGAAACTCGAGTGGTTGCAAATCGGTATTCAATGTCACTGATTACATGAACGGATTCCAGGCTTGCTTTCTGAAAAAAAAAGAAACATCGTAAATCTCTTTAATATAGCAATAAATTTAATGTTAACATTTATGTAACAATTATGTATATATATAAGAACATGTATATATGTATGTATGTATGTATACACAGATACGCGCACACGCACACACACACACACACACACACACACACACACACACACACACACAGGAGAATTTGTTGTTGAATATGCACCTAAATTTGAAAAACTTTTAATTGCTTTTAAATAAATCTATTTACATACACCCCAAACTAGTTTCAACAATTTTTTTTTGTTTATCAATGGTAAAAAAAGTTAAATTGTGAAGTAGAAAAACATGTTTAAAAGATTCAATGTTTACAAGATTTAATCATATAAAATATGATTCAAATGTTCATAACATTCAATAATATAAAAAATGTGGATCCTTTTGTTTAAATGCACAAAATTCAATAGTTTTAAAAGTGATCGATAAGAAATGTGGACTCTCAAAGGTTCGGTCATACTGAGTCAAGAGTCACTGGTATCAAATACGATTTAAATGTTCACAACATTCAATAATATAAAAAATGTAAGTCATCTTGTTTAAATGTACAAAATTCAATAGTGTTAGAAGTGATCGATAAGAAATGTGATCAAAACAGAACTTCAGTAAATACAACAAAATGACCCTTTAAGAGAATCAACCAACTGGAACGGTTGATGACCGTTCCCTACACAGAGGTAAACCAGGCAGAACGACAAACTTGACCACTTATCGATCACTTCTAACACTATTGAATTTTGTACATTTAAACAAGATAGCCCACAATTTTTTTATATTATTGAATGTTGTGAACATTTAAATCATATTTGATATTAGTGACTCTTGACTCAGTATGACCGAACCATTGAGGATCCACATTTGTTATCGATCACTTCTAAAACTATTGAATGTTGTACATTTAAACAAAATGATCCAAATCTTTTATGCTATTGAATGTTATGACCTTTTGAATCATATTTGATATTGAATCTTGTAAACATTGAATCTTTTAAGCATGTTTTTCTACTTCACAATTTTAAATTTTTACCCTTGATAAACAAAAAATATTGTTGAAACTAGTTTGGTAGGTATGTAAATAGATTTATTTAAAAACAATTAAAAGGTTTTTCAAATTTAGGTGCAGCTTCAACAACAAATTCTCCTATATTTTTTTCCTGCGTGGAAATACACCTCCTCTTTTGTTAGAGAGAGATACAAAGCACGATTTATTCAGAGGCGTTCGTAAACCGAGGTAATACTGTGTTAAATGAATATGAGAAAGACAGGAGATAAAGTACGATTTATTTGTGATCAGAGTAGGATTTAGTTAAGAAATTGCTTTAAATTTCAGACAGGAGAATAAAATAATCAAGCTTCAAACAGAAGAATAAAAGAATCAGACTTATAATGAAATTTAATTCGATCTTCTGTAAATGTTGAACTTGGAATATTTTTTCCGAAATAATCAAAACAAAACGGGAGGAATTGCAAATGATATTAGGTTCGAAATAAGAACATCTAAAGATTCAATAACTCTTTTTTATCCAAACTAACCTTGAAACTGCATACTTTGCATAACTATCCATGAATGAAAGAAATAGTTAAGTATTGCTACGAAGTACAGTTGTCGAGAAAATAAAGCTCTTATTTCCTAGACTGATTAGTAACGGGTTCATAATCTAATATGGTATATCAGTTGATCATTTAATTGCAAGCTAAATTTAAAATTCGGTATGGTATATAACAACAGAATATTACTATAGTTTCAATGAACGAATTTGATTCCTGCTACTTCTAACTACATGGTCTCCAATCTCCACTAATTATCGAAAAATGTGTATTGTAAAATGATAGGAACTATGATATTAAATAGATAGTCTCTCTCTTCAGAAATTACTGTAAAATTAATAACAGAAAGATTTCTTTAAAATTTTAATACTGACTTACTTGTCTAAGTTCTCCATTGGCTGTTCTCCCCATGTAAAACACAGCACCCAACATTACAAACAATAACCATGGTGCCATTTTGTTGGCGATTCTTCCAATTTATTTTGTCTTCTGCTTATTCTTGCTTCAAATAATACTTTGAAATGTTCCAAACATTAAATAAATATCACAAGAACCAACAGCGTAGTTACTAGTCAAATATTTAAAGAAAATATTATGTAATATGTATATTACATACGAGCGCACTTGTATACATACATAATACTTATATACAACATTCTTGTTATGATTCTTTCATTAAATCTGAGTGATTTGATATCGAGTGGTGACTGAACTTAAGCAGGATCTTTCAAATTTACATTCTGAAATACAGGCATTTATTTAAACGACAGTTATTGGGTAAAATGTTTTACGGATAGATTTCCCAAACGTAAACATTATGACTGAACAAATTGGCTTGTAGAAACAGTTTCCAATTACGTTTTAGAAAATATACTAAATGAAAATGTTAACGTTAATATTAATACACGCACACAAATACATACATATACATACATATGCATATATATATATATATATATATATATATATATATATATATATATATATATATATATATATATATATATATATATATATATATACACTCATATATATATATATCATGGGCAATACCGTACCCTCGCAGAAGGCCGCCATTACGATTCCAATCCAGCATTGAAGCAGTCATCGAAGCCGAAGGCGGTTTCATAAAATATTCTTATAAGAAACCCTATCGAGAACATGTACACAGAATTTTATTAAGACACATATGTCCTCAAATAACTTTCGCACCCTGTATACATACATACATACATACATATAAACTCGCGCGCACACACACATATGCACATATGAATAGAATTGTTTTCTATATATATATATATATATATATATATATATATATAGATAGATAGATAGATAGATAGATAGATAGATAGATAGATAGATAGATAGATAGATTTGAAAATGTGTGAAATCCTTGTTACAGTTAGGTATATTTGAAAAAGGAAAAGAATAAATTCAATGGTAGTTCTAATTAGTTTAATTTTCTAATAATATAAGTTAATTTTACAATTTGGCTTCTGTAATAGTATATATTATACTATTAGAAAGTTAAAATCATTAGAACTACAAGTGAAGTCATTCTTATATATATATCTGTAATGATTATTCACTCCCTGATAGTAAACTGCAGATTTTCTGTGGCGCACATGGTGAATCTTGAGGATGGATGCGGACATACTCGTCTATATAAATTCGGAAATGCTGTTTTTCTTATGTGATGTTCGATGTCGCCTGATCGGCCATGCATAGTTTTTGTCAGCATTTTCAAATTTATAATCTGGAATATCATGCTGAAGAAGGAAATGAATTTTTACCATTCTAATCCCGAAACGCGTACATGATTGCCTAAAGCTGGTTGGTTTCATTATTTTTTCTTCATTTTTGCCTATGTAAGTTACAAGTATTGCTATTTGTGGAGACATATTGTAGTAGAAAAATTAGTACTTTAACTGCTATTTCTAAATTTCGGTATGTGGTGAAGCAGCTTTTGCTGATCCCTTAATTATGTTTTGTATATATATATATATATATATATATATATATATATATATATATATATATATATATATATATATATATATATATATATCAGTCGTAGTAGTGTGATAAAAATTTACTTCCCCAACGGTTGACGGTTCAGTTCCATTGTATGGCTCCTATAGTCTCGGGTCGACCCAAGCCTTGTGGGTGGATTTGGTAGACGGAAACCGATAGAAGACCGTCGTATATGTATGTCTCGCAGCCACTTGGCTGAAACACATAAATAAATAAATAAATATATATATGTGTGTGTGTGTGTGTGTGTGTGTGTGTGTGTGTGTGTATGTGTGTGTGTGTGTGTATTTATATATGTATACATATATAACAGATGTGTGTGTGTCTTCGTGTCTGTGTTGTCCCCCACTATCGCTTGATAATCGGTGGTGGTGTGTCTTTACGTCCACATAACTTACCGGTTCGGCAAAAGAGACGAATAGACTAAGTACCAGGTTTAACAAAAACATAAGTACTGGGTGTCGATTCATTCAAATAAAAATTGTTCAAGACAATGCCCCAGTATGGCCGCATTCTAATGACAGAGCCAAAGGATAATATATATGTGTGTGCGCGCGTGTGTGTTATTTTACAAAGTTAGAGGTATCAGCGCAGTTGTGCAGAGACCATATGAATCCCTCGTGACAAAACATAAACATATCCTGGACCAAAATCTGCACAAGGCATATGCGTCAAGCATATATTATATATCATGTTTCAAAGTTACTGGCTTTTATGCAATTAAGTAAAGACTAATTATATTATGATACTTTGATTCACTTTCAGATCAGTATTATATATATATATATATATATGTATGTATGTATGTATGTATGTATGTATGTGTGCGTGTATGTATGTATATTAGAAAACCTCCCGGGGATGATGTTTCACTTTTTGTATATAATATATGGAGATATAAACGAATATAATTCGAACACACACACACACACACACACACACGCACACAAGTGGAAAGACAAGGTTCCGGATTCAGTCCCACTCAGTAGCATCTTGGGCAAGTGTCTTCTATAGCCTCGGGCCCATCAAAGCATTGTAAACAGATTTGATAAATGGAAACTGGAAGAAGCCTGTCGTATATATATATGTGTGTGTGTGTGTGTGTGTGTGTGTGTGTGTGTGTGTGTGTGTGTGTGTGTGTGTGTGTGTGTGTGCTGTCTGTCTGTCTTTGTGTCTGTGTTTGCCACCCCCATCACTGCTTGACAACTGGTGTTTGTTTGAATAAAGGAATAAAAGAATATATATATATATATACATACATACATACATACATATATATATATATATATATATATACATATGTATATATATATATATACATATGTATATATATATATATATATATATACATATGTATATATATATATATATATATATACATATGTATATATATATATATATATATATATATATATATATATATATATATATATATACTCACCGCTCAACGACACGCATGACTGATAACTTCTACCCTCCAAAAGAAAACGCTTGACATCTTTTTAATAACACCAACAAGTAAAGGAAAATGCTACCCAACTAAATCGTACTACTTTTATTCTTTTGTGAGCATGACACTACAGCTAAGTCGATGACATGAAGCTAACACGCCTAAATAATCGTCCCTAGTTATAAAAGTTTAAATGCTGGAGTGAACTCGTATCTTTAACCTTCACACTCTCAAAACAAGAAGTTAAATCTATTAGTATCCAAATAAAACCAACAGCAACAACTAAACTTAGTGACACACTTGCTGACCAAAAACCCCTTCTACCGATCTACAATTTTTGCGAACCTCTAAACTACAACGCTGTGACCTGAAGATGACACATCTAAACAGACACATCCGATTGCATAGTTCTATATGCATAAATAAATTCTTAACAACAACACAACCCAAAATTGAATCAAAACTTTTCCATAACACTTCACCATCACAACCTAATTATCATTCAAAGAAAGTTTTAATTTAACAGAAACCATATAAAGTCAAGATGAACTCAAATATACAACAGTCTCATGATGGGTTAGCTGGTCAAAACTTCGAAGTCACTGTTAATACTGCTCTTGCTGAAGAATAATAAATTTAAATTCTACTAAAAGTATTGAACGATCCTTCAGTTTAATGTAAAATTGTTATTACAACAAAACAAATATTAATATATGTATATATACACACACCCTTTCACCCATATATGCACACACACACACACATATATACAGAGACAGACAGACAGACAGACAGACAGTCAGTGTCTGTTTGACCCCTCACATCGCTTGACAACCGATGCTGGTGTGTTTACGTCCCCGTAACATAGCGGTTCGGCAAAAGAAACCGATAGAATAAGTACTAGGTTAACAAAGAATAAGTCCTGGGGTCGATTTACTCGACTAAAGGTGGTGCTCCAGCATGGCTGCAGTCAAATAACAGGAACAAGTAAAAGAGGAACAATAAGGGAGGAAGATGGAATTGGTACGATTGTACTAAGTATCTAGATTACGTAGTCGTTCTATGTTGATAGAAGAGAAGAAAGCGTGCTAGAAAGAGAGAGAATAATAGTAATAATAATAGTATATGGTAAGGCTTGACTTGTTTTAATATTTGTTTGTGCACATGTTGGGATAGGTAACGTACGTCATTGGTTTGACCTTAGGCACAGTAGGCTTTTCCTTAATGAATTCAGATGTCAAGGGGCATGGGAGTAAATTTTGTTTAGATGTTGTCGGTTCGAAATGTTTGCTAGCCAACAACCTGGGAAATTAGGATTGGCTTATGTCCTTAGATCTGAGTTGAAATTTATTGTTCACTTAAAAGGTTATGTTAACTCATGTTTGCGGCACAATTAGTAATTCAATGATCCAGTAGGCTCAGCTATTACTGATTATTATTATTATTATTATTATTATTATTATTATTATTATTATTATTATTATTATTATTTCATAACACAGTGTAAGTAAAAATGCACCGGAGTCTTTAGTCATCTGTCAAGTCACAACAAGGACTTCAGACAAATAATACTTCCCATAAGATGGGCACTGTGCCCAATATCGCTGCTTTTTGTAAGACATCAATCTTGCATAGGATTTCCAGTTGCCTTAAGAAGTCTTGAAGTTTCAATGGGATTGAACCCAACGCTCCGATCATCACTGGTATCACTTTTACATTACCTTCTCGCATTCCATACAGTCTTGCCATTTCCACTTTCAATTCGGAGTACTTGGTGATGTTTTTCAATCTCTTTACTCACAACATTCATGTCATTTGGTATGGCTACATCAATGATCTCATAGTATTTGTCTCTCTTATTCAATAAGACAATATCCGGCCGACGGTGTTCGATTACACAATCCGTCTGAAAATCATAGTCCTGGAGTATCGTTACTTTTCCACCCTCCTGCATAACTTTACTTGGTACATGCTCATACCAGTTCTCTGTTACTTCATATTGGTATTTACGGCGTAAGAGCCAATGAAGATACACACACATTTTATCGTGGTGGCGCTTGTATTAATATTAATATTATTATTATTATTATTATTATTATTATTATTATTATTATTATCATTCTGTTTCCATTTCTTGTCGAGTGTCTTCCTGACACCTAGGGCAGAGAAACGTACTGTATATTAAAACAAGGCCATTAAAACAAGCACACCAGATTGTTCATTTACGGAGTCATGTGATAGAGAAAAAGGAAAAAATAAAAAAATAGAAAAGTAAACAAATAAAATAAAGGGCGGGGAAATGGAAAGAAAATTTAGAGAGACAATGCTCTTCTCAAAACGTGTGACGTACCAGTTATGACAATCTTTTGCTCTTCTTGCATGGATGGTAATCCAGGATCATTCTTGAATAATTTTCAAAGGCGGCGAGCTGGCAGAATCGTTAGCACGCTGGACGAAATGCTTAGCGGTGTTTCGCCCGTCGCTACGGTCTGAGTTCAAATTCCGCAGAAGTCGATTTTGTTTTTCATCTTTTCGGAGTCCATTAAATAAGTAGCAGTTATGCACTGGGGTCGATGTAATCGACTTAATCCCTTCCCCCAAATTTCAGGCCTTGTGTCTATAGTAGAAAGGATTATTATTATTATTATTATTATTATTATTATTATTATTATTATTACTATATTTATCCTAATTTATATCGGCACAGCTCGGTACTGCCCCATAAAGTTGCTGTTGCAAGTTAGATTTGCAAGGCGGTAACTGACATAATAGCATTAGCGCTTCTGTGTGCGTATTCAAAAACGTGCTCCGTAAACGAACTTAAAGAATATATACATATATTTCTGGCCGAAATAGGATTAATGTAATGTAATGTAATATAAAGCTGAAGCAAATTAACACCAAATATACAGTGCGTGTGTTTTTATTGGCTAAACTGGCAATATGACCATCTCCAAGTACAACAACAACATATATATATATATATATATATATATATATATATATATATATATATATATATATATATATATATATATATATATATGTATGTATGTATGTATATATAGATAGATATATTTGTGTGTCTGTGTTTGTCTCCCCACCATCGCTTGACAACCTATGCTAGTTTGTTTACTTCCCCGTAAACTAGTGGTTCGGCAAAAGAGACCGATAGAATAAGTACTAGGCTTACAAAAGATTAAGTCTTGGGGTCAGCATGGCCGCAGTCAAATGACTGAAACAAACAATGCGTGTGTGTGTGATGGGTTTCCACAAGGTTTCCATGAACCAAATTCAGTCACAAGTTATTAATCGGCCCGTATCTATAGTAAAATACATTAACCCGAGGTGCCGCGCTGCGGGACTGATACCAAAACCATGTAGTTGGAAGGCGAGCGCATTCAGTGTTAAATAAATATCTTACATATACCCCTCAGCCACTAGAAAATAAATATGTCTCATATATTTTGATTGCATCGTCAATATGTGTGTTGTGTGTTGGCACTCCATCGCTTACGACGTCGAGGGTTCCAATTGATCCGATCAACGGAACAGCCTGCTCGTGAAATTAACGTGCAAGTGACTGAGCACTCCACAGACAGACACGTGTACCCCTAAAGTAGTTCTCGGGGATATTCAGTGTGACACAGTGTGACAAGGCTGACCCTTTGAATTACAGGTACAGCAGAAACAGGAAGTAAGAGTGAGAGAAAGTTGTGGTGGAAGAGTACAGCAGGGTTCGCCACCATCCCGTGTCGGAGCTTCGTGGAGCTTTACGTGTTTTCGCTCAATAAACACTCACAACGCCCGGTCTGGGAATCGAAACCGCGATCCTATGACCGCGAGTCCGGTGCCCTAACCACTGGGCCATTGCGCCTCCATCGTCAATATAATCACGTTGAAAACTACATGAGAGTCAATTTAATGCGCAATGTAGATTTTTATGTAATATTCGCAAATAGTTGTCCTTTTCGTTTTATTCATCTATTTATTTCTAGAAATGATGTAAACCCTTCCACATACAGTACATGACCCAGTGAATCTTTTATTTAAGACTAGGTTGTGGTGGAAGGAAGATTTTACTGTTAAGAGTAACTTGTGTTTGTTCTTTAGACTTAAGCATTCGCCATGGCAAGTTGTTATTCATGCGTTCATTTCCTCAGGCGATATAGCATCATATTTTTCAGTTTTGCTTGATTAGACTTAAGTACATTATTGAGACGTGTAAAATGGGAGCGTTTTGCCATTTATATCCTTTAAATGCTCAGCAGCGGAATTAAGGGGAATCGAAACCAAGTAGTAGAACAAACTGTTGTTGTTGTTGTTGTTACTCCGTCGCTTACGACAACGAGGGTTCCAGTTGATCCGATCAACGGAACTGCCTGCTCGTGAAATTAACGTGCAAGTGGCTGAGCATTCCAAAGACACGTGTACCCCTAAAGTAGTTCTCGGGGATATTCAGCGTGACACAGTGTGACAAGGCTGACCCTTTGAATTGCAGGCACAACAACAGAAACAGGAAGTAAGAGTGAGAGAAAGTTGTGGTGAAAGAGTACAGCAGGGTTCGCCACCATCTCCTACCGGAGCCTCGTGGAACTTTAGGTGTTTTCGCTCAATAAACACTAAAAACTCCCGGTCTGGGAATCGAAACCGCGATCCTATGACCGCGAGTCCGCTACCCTAACCACTAGGCCATTGCGCCTCCACAGTAGAACAAACTAACCCAGAAGCTTATCGTTTTCTCTTCGGGAGATCACTACTGCCAGATACACAATTAACAGTGAATCCTGCTGATGAGTATCGAACTCGCTATTCCGGTGTTACAATACTGAATATTTAAAATGGTTTCTTTTTTAAGACACATGTCTAGTAATTTTGAAAGGAAGGGGTTAATTGATACTAATGTTCTCAGAGAGATGAAAAGCAAAGTTGACCATGGCAGGTTTTGAACTCAGAATGTGAAAAAGCTGGGTTAAATACCAATTTCTTTATTACCCACAAGGGGCTAAACACAGATGGGACAATACACACATGCGGGGACAATTAACACATGCTAGCTAGGTTAAATACCTCAAAGCATTTTTTCACAACACTCTTCGACATTAATCATCACACCCCTTATTGAATATTTATAATAAACTTCATTTGAATAAATCTGCTGCCGCGTGCACTAAGTGACGTATTTAAAAGAGAACAGCTTCACGAAAAAAATTTACACAACACAGTTCGTGCGTCGTGGACGCCAATTACTATTTTTGTGCTGCATCGTGTTGATTTTGTTTGCTTGAAAGTTTTATTGTTGAGTTGTTATTGTTTTTGCTGCTTTGCAGTGGTTCAGTTGTTGTGCTTTCTCTCTGTGAGAGATGGCCAGGTTATTCCTCAACTTACTCAGTATATTCAGATGTCAGCGAATTGTCGTCATCGGAGGAGGAGCTCGTGACAGCGGTGAAGAAAATGGACAGCCGTTTGGAAGGAAAGACCTTCGCGGAAGCTACAGAAATTCGTAAAAAGGAGGTCAATGTGACGAATCTGAGAAAGTTCGAAAACATGGTGGACAGGGATGGTGGTGATGTTAAATTGTCACCATCTGTAGAAAAAATGGTGAGGGTCACTGTCTACAAGGTATACTCAGTAGAAGAAAAGATCATTTTAGAGTCAACAGAAGTAATCGAGAGAGCACTGAGGCCAATTTGGCGAGATATAACTTACCTTGCCAGAGGAGGCCGATTCGAAACGGTTGAACGTTCAATTTCAAAAAGCATCGAGAAAACAAAGGAACACTCAGTAACACACCTGAAGATGGACAAAGTAGTCCTACTTCCAATGTACTCGGGAAGGACTGCTAGAGTCAAAGTAGAAGGAATTCCCCCGGAAATAGACGTGGCTTGGGTGGCGGCAGAAGTGCTTCTGGGAAGCGAAGAGCAAGTGACGGTCATCCAGGCCACAGAGACAGAGGCTACGAACTGGCAAGGTAAGACTCTCAAAATCATAATTCAGTGCGCTACGGAATATTTGGGGAGCAGCACATTTTCATTATATTCATATTATATGCTTTATTTTTTTTTTTCGTGTTCTGTGTCCCTACATGTTTTTGTGTTGCCCCTTCTGGGCAATTAAGAAATACCACACAACCCAGTTTGTAAATTGTTGCGTGTCGTTTGCCAGAGTAAGTTTTGCTGTGTTTAGCCTGCTAGCGGGCCTGTGTTCTTATTGTTATAGGTGAAGAAAATGGAGACGAAAAGTTATGCTACAGCAGCTGGAGAACTGAGTGCCGTGGATCCACGTGTGCTGGAGCAACATTAAGTGGACTTCAACGTAGTTTTAAGAAATACTAAGAAAAAAGAATGGAGAAGTAAATAGTCTATAGAACGTTTTCGAGAAAGAAAAAGAATCGATATTGCAACAGAGGAAAAAGTGAAGTGCCTAGAAGATATCAAAGACAGCATCATTTTTTTTTTTTCACGTAACCAGTATAAGAATGCGGATATTACAACGTAGCGGTTCGTTACGACGTACAGCCAAATGGGGGAACGAGACAATTTAGCGCCTTTTTAATACTACTGAACATCGTATGAGTACTGGTATGCTGTTCCGTAACCAACAGGCTGGTCTGCCATTTGGAAAGTACAGGTTCGTCTGCTTTTTATTTGCTTGCTAATGTGTAACTTTTCAAACGAACTTATACACTGGTTTCAAATTTTTTTGTACAAGGCCAGAAGTTTAAGGAGAGGTGCTAAGTCGATTAAATCGAAACCCCGTAGAGTGCCTTATAAGAAATTCCGAACTAGCAATGTTCAGAAACTCGTTGTCCCTCTGTGTGTCTGTGTGTGTGTATGAAGCGCGTGGCCTAATGGCTAGAGTGTTGCACCCAAATATTGAAGTTTCGATTCCAGAACCGGGCTGCGCACTGTTTTCTTGTGCAAAACATGTCTCGTATTGCTCCTGTTAATTCTGTTGTAAATGGGTAAACCTGCAACGAACTAGCGTCCAGTTCAAGAGGAATGATATAATTTCAGTCACACACATCATAGAAAACCAGACCTTAATTAGTAGCAGAACTCGATAATAATGTTCTATATAGTTGCCATTATGTTAAACTGTCGTATGTTCAAATTTGGCCAAATGCATTTTTTCGGTATTTAATTTTGCTTGTAATAGCCGGTTCTTTTGGTCAAACTATCGTACCTTCAGATGCCAAGATATGAAAATTGTCGAAGTGTAGTACAAAAGTGTAATAAGTCCCACTTACAACAGTTTGTTAAAAATATTTGACTGATAATATTCTACATGCATAGTTACGATTTTATGCACCCAACAAAGTATTGTTAAGCTGAAATTGTTACGAATGTAAAAAGAAATGGAATGAGGAAACTATTTTTTCGTTTTCTGAAAAGGCAACGTTTTTGAATTTACGACGCTTTCACATAATAACGATATATTTCTTACATTAAAAACGTATAGTAGAGAAGGGGGGTGTCTACCAGTTTACTTGCTGTAAGTTGAATCGTATAATTACGCAAACCGCTTAATGTTTAATTCATCTAAGATGGAAAATGGACACTCTCACCAGGTGAGTCTATTTTCCACCTTAGCCTGATATATGCATCGAGGACTGTTTTTCTTTATTTGGCACTATGGCCACAACACAGATGGGGACACTACAAGGACAGACACAACACCACAATGGGGACACAAAACATAAACCGAATGACAATGAGATGTTATATAATGAAGAAATGAAATGGCTGCATGGGCCCTATGCATCGAGGACTGAAAATAAAACTCGTGTAAGTCAGAAAGGTAACGTGATGAACAATTTTTTTTTTTAATGTATGAGCCTTAGAGACGCGTTATTCAGTGATGGGTCAGCTTAATAGAAATAGCAAAATAGAAACAGCAACTAAATTCCCTTCAAATTACATAGAGCCGTTTTTTAAATATGGCAGATATGCATTAATGTAGTTTTTGAACGATGAGGAAATATAGTTGTTGCGGTCTTTTCCTTGTTTTCGGTCGTTTTTCAAATATGACCATTTTTAGCTACCGCTGCAAGAGACGACAATTTTACAGTATTTGGTGTTTATTTCGGTTTCTAGCAACTGTATATTTTCCAGTAAGACTACTGAACATCAAAGTTAGTAAATGTAAAATATGGATTAGGGATATTTTACTTTTTTTACGTGTGTCAGTCATTGGACAGCAACTATACTGGGGCATCTGGAGTGAAGGTTAGTCCGGCCTATCAATAGCAGCCATACTGCTTCATTCTTTTACTCTATTATTATAAATCCCAATACTTATTTCTAAACCGGGTATTTTCGAATATGGACACCTAGACGCACATATGTGCACACTCGTTCACATGACTAGCTTCGGCAATTTCCTTCGACCAGCTTCATTCAGAAGACATTGGTAAACCTGAAGTTATAGTTGAAGACACTTTCCCAATATGTCACGCAGTTGCACTGAACCGGAAACGGTATGCTTGCTAAGCGAACTTCTTAACTGTACATCCTGTATTAAATTTTCATCACATTTTCATGTATTTGCAAAGTTCAGAAACCAGCGTTGATTCCGCCATTTATGTAGTGCGGGGATTTAGTAGTTTAGTGGCTTTACCTCGAAAGTGAATTCTATTTATTACCTACCAGTGATCTCATATGAGATCACTTAAAAATTACAAATTTCGTAATTATCTATCAATATTTACACATATCTAACCTTTTTGCTATATCTACTAGGTATATTTCTCTGATATTCAAATGAGGTTTGCTAATTTTTCACCCAATATCTCGCTTATTTCTATTTAAAATGTTATTTTGATCATTCAAGCGTGTTTCTAAGGCTGTTTTATGCTAGAAATCCAAGTTTCATAAAAAAAAAAAAATCCAGTTAAGTTATGGGAGGTAATGGGTTAAAGCTCGGGATTAACCTCCAATACCAGTTAGTGTTCTTTCTCTATCAACCAAAAGTCGAGTTTCGGTTTCGAAACTGAAGCAACATCTTTTGTGCAAGCATGACTGTGTAGTTTAGAAGTTTACTTTGCAACTACCTGGTTTTAGGATCGGTCCCGCTGCTGTGGTACCTTGGTCGAATGTTTTCTATCATAGCTCCGGATTGA
The DNA here is from genome assembly GCF_046866305.1 of Octopus bimaculoides. NCBI lineage: Eukaryota > Metazoa > Mollusca > Cephalopoda > Octopoda > Octopodidae > Octopus > Octopus bimaculoides. The sequence continues at coordinate 17,619,601 of NC_142932.1, read as the reverse complement.
ACAAGCTTTGTGAGTGAATGTGGTAGATGGAAACTTAGGAATACCGGTGTGTGTGTGTGTGTGTGTGTGTGTAGTTCCCAAACATCACTTGACGACCGTTACTGGTTTCACGTCCCCGCAACTTAGCGATTCGGCAAAAAAAGACCTACAATAAGTGCAAACCTTTAAAAATATTGTACTGGGGTTGATTTTTTTAATTTTTTTTTTTTACTAAACTCTTCAAGGTGGTACCCTCAACATAGTCGCAATCCAATAACTGAAACAAATGAGAAAAGAACGTATTTCGTAGCGTCAACCAACAGCCTCATGTTTTGACCTAAGTTTTATTCTTTCAGGTTTTAGACAATGTCAAAGGGCTAGTTCAAATTTGGATATGGTGTTTCCTACTCTACGTGGACGCTAGACAGTCTATGGATAGCAGGTAAATCTCTCTCAATCCCTTATTTAAACCGATCATATCGGGCCAAAATATCCTTCATGTTTTGTGTTCCAGCAGATCAGAGCCTGCCTTTCACACTTACTTTACAGTAACTTCTAAAAATAAGCAATCACATCACCGAAATCTCGAAATTATGAGAAGCGTGATTAATTCAAAAGAATGTGAATAAACAAGCATTACATTTTTACTGAGTAATCTGAATGCTTAAGAGTTAAACTTAATAAAGATCTTCAGACTACCTGAAACTACGAAATGGCTGTAGTTGGAATCTTAGGTGTGCTTGATCAAAACTGACATCGTGGTTAACAACTGCCAAGCAAAACAATTAAAAAGTAAGTTCGTGCATCACAATATATTTAATGAATTTTTATTATCGTATGCTTCCATACGGTTTTATTGTCAGTAAGAGTGTCATAAATTAGAGACGGCAATTTGCAGCCTAGTGCGTGTGTCCTAAAACATTTGTTCATGTATATCTATTTTCAATTATTTTGAATTTATATTCCGACCCCCGTACCATGAGCGTTATACCCTGGCACTTTTCCACCATCTACATTTTGCTCTACTCTACCATCCCATTTATATTCTGATCCCCGTCTCTTGTGGGTATGCCCTGGCATTTCGCTACCATCTCTCCTGTTCTTTCACACTGAACTCTCTTTTACTCTTTCTCTCTCTCTCTCTCCCCCAGTAACTGGTTAACCATGTATCACTGCAGCAACACCTGTCCTTATTCCTGATATCTCTCTCTCTCTCTCTCTCTCTCTCTCTGACCAGATAACTATGTATCTCCTACAGCAAGACACCCGTTTTCATCTCGCTGTCACACTCTAACCTTTCGTCATTGACCACAAGATCTCCAATGCCCCCTCCCCTCTCAAAGGATCATTGTCTTGCAAGTGGCTTGGCGACCCTGCCAGTGCTGATGCTGCGTCAAAAAAACATCCAGTCCACACTGTAAAGTGATTGTCATTTGGATGGGCATCCAACTGTAAAAACCATGCCAAAACTAACTTAGCCTGGTGCACCGTCCACTCTACGGGGGTGGCTGGTGTTGATATCCCCTCAAAATCGCTCGCCTTGTTCCAAAATTAGAAACCGCCACTATTCAGTGAAGGCTACAAGCCAGCAGTATCGTTACTGCACGGGACACAATGCTTGGGAACATTTCTTCCGGCTGTTTGCTCTAATTTGAAATTCCGCCGAGGCTGCTTTGCCTTTCATCCTTCCGGGGTCGATAGAATAAGTACCAGTTGATCACCGAGATCGATGTAATTAACTTAGCCCCTATTCCGAAACAGCTGGCCACGTGCCAAAAATGATTATCAAGGCGGCGAGCTAGCAGAATCGTTAGCACACTGGACGAAATATATTTCGCTCGTCGCTGCGATCCGAGTTCAAATTCCGCCGAGATCGACTTTGCCTTTCATCGTTTCAGATCGATAAAGTACCAGTTAAATACTGGGGTCGATGTAATTGACTCCTCCTCGCCCTCAAAATGGCTGCAATTGTGGCAACTTTAAGGCAAAATTTGAAACAATTATTATTACTATTAAGGCAGTGAGCTGGCAGAATCGTTAGCAAGCCGGGCGAAATGCATAGCGGTATCTCTTCTTCACGTTCTGAGTTCAAATTCCGCCGAGGTCGACTTTACATTTCATCCTTTCGGGGTCAATAAATTAAGTACCAGTGAAACACTGGGGTCGATGTAGTTGACTAGTCCCTACCCACAAACTTCAGGCCTTGTGCCTACAGTAGAAAGCATTATTAAGGTGGGTAAAATGCTTAGCGATATTTCGTCCGTCTTTACGTTCTGAGTTCAAATTTCACCGCGGTCGAATTTGCCTTTTCATTCTATCGGGGTCGATAAATTAAGTACCAGTGAAGTACTGGTGTCGATGGAATCGGCTATCCCCCTCCCCACAAATTCCAGGCCTTGTGTCTTTAGTAGAAAAGATTATTATTCAGTGTGGCCTATTAACTCTGTGACTGATAAGGTGAGGTCATTTGTTGGCAAGCTATAGTTTTGTGGTTCAATACCTGGCGGTGAGGTTGTTTCTATTACGATGCTTCAGATTTTGAGTTCGATTTTCGCCGAATCAACTTTGCTTTCCAGCCTCCTGTGTTCGATAAAATAAAGCACCATCTCAAAATTACTTACCTTGTACCCAAATTAAAAATCATTCTTTCTAATCACGAAAAAAGCAACTGTTACGTAATCTATTCTGGATATTAAGTAGTTATGTGTATACAACGATGTCTACGATGCTTAAAATATGGTGTCAAATTTTGGCACAAGACTAATAATTTTAGGGGTGGTCTAAGTCCATTACAGCGACCCCAGTCTTCAACTGATGCCTATCTTATCGGTGTCGAAAGAATGAAAGGTGAAGCAGACCTCAGCAAGTATTTGAACTCTGAACGTTAAGATGGACAATATGCCGTTAAGCATTTTGTCCGGCGTGCATCATTCAAGACTTAAGTGAACTCCTGAAATAGACTTCGTTAAATCAATGAGAAACAAGGAAGGATATTACAACTTGTATATTATTACAACTTGTATATTATTACAACTTGTATATTATTACAACTTGTATATTATTACAACTTGTATATTATTACAACTTGTATATTATTACAACTTGTATATTATTACAACTTGTATATTATTACAACTTGTATATTATTACAACTTGTATATCATTAACTCCTTTTCCGCTAGAAAAGACCACACACACTTTTGTTACTTCAAAATGTGAAAATAAGTGCATTATTCATAGCTTAAGTGGATGGCTGAAATAAAAACTTTAATTAAATTTATAAATATCGGTTGTGTACGAAATTCCATACGAAAAGCAGAGGTGAGTTTGAACTTCAAATCCGTTTTATAACGAGAAGAAATAACTAAACTAAAATTACCGAAGTTTTTATTCGATAACTTTGTATTAACATATTGCTCTATCGTCTATACTCTTTTACTTGTTTCAGTTATTTAACTGCGGCCATGCTGGAGCAACGCCTTTAGTCGAGCAAATCGACCCCAGGACTTATTCTTTGTAAGCCTAGTGCTTATTCTATCGGGCCCTTTTGCCGAACCGCTAAGTTATGGGGACGTAAACACACCAGCATCGGTTAAGCGATGTTGGGGAAACACACACACACACACACACACACACACACACACACACACACACACACACACACACACACACACACATATATACATACATGCACGACGGGCTTCTTCCAGTTTTTGTCTACCAAATCCACTCACAAGGCTTTGGTCGGCCTGAGTCTATAGTAAAAGACACTTGCCCAAGGTGCTACGCAGTGGGACTGAACCCAGAACCATGTGGTTGGTAAACAAGCTCCTTACCAGACAGCCACTCCTACGCTTACATTGATGTATTTGTATCATACTTAGGGTTATTCACAAATTAAAACCAGTTACATAAGAAACTAAGTTTACATAATATACAGCGTCTTCAGTTATTTGAGAGTGAACCACGAACACTGAGTAATAAGAATAACTGACTGGAACATCATGCGATACGAATTGATTTGTGCATCAACACTCAAGAAGAACATATACAATAGTTGGAGATATATAGATGATTCAGTTAACACTCGTATCACGTGTGTGAGAATTTATGTGAGTATACATAAGTACTAGTGTATGATTATTTTATTTCTCTCGGAATGACTAAGTGGATCACGGCAGGATTTGAAGTCCCTGTATAAAAAGGGACGAGAGCAAATATTGCTGCTCTGCCGTAAAATCATTTAGTACTTATTTAATCCCGAATCTTAATTTATTTCGACCTCCATATTTTCGTCCATTGTCTTCAACTTTATTAGATAAAGTAACCTACATTTTACTCTAAGATATTTTCTTCTATTTCAGAGTGGCTTCTTTGATAAAGAAATTTAGCGTATAAATGCGAAGAGGGCAACCATGATGACAGGACTGTATTACAAACAAGAAATTCTACACTACTGATGCGACACTCTGATAGAACAGAGCTTAAATGTTTTAAGTCTCCTGTAGCGGAATCTTAATTTTCTATTTCAAGTTTAGCACCTGTCTTTCGTCTGACCTCATCTACTTCAGGTAGGAGCGCCTGTGCATAAAATCTATACGCCAGGTTGTGCATGAACATTTAAACATTCCGCCAATAAATGCATGATATGCTACATCATGTAGTCATTATATTTAGGTTCTTGTTTGGCAAAGATATAGACTGAGGAACGATGTGCACTTGTCTTATCAGTGGTCAACAGACGATGAAATATGTCAAGATAGTCTCTTTGAACAAAATAAGATGTAGTCGCATTTATTGAGTTCCAAAGTGATAAAACTTTAAAGCTACATAACTGAACTACTTTAAAATTTTATAATAAACGCCGTGTTGTGCAGATACCAGCTCTGCACTAAACCTCTGGTTCGCTAGCTGACTCATTTACTGGCTTTACTCTGAATGAAATTGACAAATAACTTCTGGAACCAAAGGTTCCTAATCTTTACCACTTGGTCCCCTGTTTTTTCAAATTTTAATCTATTTAAGCGGTCCTTAATCGCTAATGTCCTTGAGTGCAGCTAGAAGACCTACTCGGCTATTCTGCTTTTGAAAAAAGTGATTGCTTTTAATTAACGGGTTAAATTTCTAAAGGGAATGTCAGTCCTTCCCTCAACTAGTCTGCTGCTTCGTACATGTGCCTGAACAGTGTTTAAGGAGGACAGTGGTGCTTGTATTTGGTGCGTCTACTACAAGACAAATCTTTTTGATCAAAACCTAAAATATTGGAACACAATTTTACTTTTGTGAGACCATTTAATAACCTTGAAGTTCGATCAAGAGCGTGAGACGTTGTATACTGACGACACCTTTGGAAAATGTACTGACTAGGTTTGTAATCCAATTCTGGCAACTTCTCGACAGCAGCCTTTCATTTCCGACATTGATCTCTTAAATATTAATCATTAATGCAACCAGGTTGACTTGCAATTTTTTTTTTTTTTTTTTTTTTTTTTTGGACAGGTCGACCTCTTAACGAAAATACAAATTCAGTTTTTAATATTTAACGCTTGAAGGCTGGAAAAAAAACTTCACCTACAAAAGACTAGCTTCATATCAAGGATAAAATTGTCATCTCCGTAATTCTAAAGCTAAAAACACTAGATTTCTATTTGTGGTTCTCTATAGTTAGTGGAATTGTTAATTTAACCTGTTACAAATGTTTATACGAACTTTGACAGTTAAGAATCTCGCGTTCCGAATTCAAATACCAGCTGGGTCGACTTCACATACTTGCATTCAGTACAATATGTACCAACATTTTGGTATCGACTCGATCTCTTAATTTCCTTAACTTTGGAACCTCCATATCAATATTTAAAATCCTTACTAGATTATGTACGTGAATGTTATGTCATTTGTTGTGTAGAGAAATTTTTGATGGTCCAAATTGCTTTAAACCTCGTTACAGTTAATTTTGTTTTCGAAGGTTATTTTGTCATTTACCTTCTGCAGGGTCAGAATAGCGTCGCACTGCCGATCGGATACACTCACTCGGACGCACACTAGATCACATTGATACTTAGTACCGAGTCTATACAATTATTGGCTTCATTCGTCTCTATCTTTCCGACCACACTGGTCTCCGGATGGTTATTGATTTCCACAACATAGCATATTTTTTTCTTATGATCCTACACAACAATATTTAATCGGTTGTTTTAGCTTAGTAGCTACTTTAATTTTTAAATTCCACCATTATTCTGTTAGCCCTTCGGTCTTAGTACTGTTAATTTCGTCTGCTATTTTTTTTCATCCTGTTCTGACAACTCTGTTTCACTGGAAGATGATGCCGCAGTTGGCAATGAAGCGATTAATGCCTTCAGTCTCGGTTTTGCACAGCCTACATGTCTGTCAATATTTTTTTCTTTTTACGCTGCCAGTTCACGTAAACCCCGGCCAGTATGTGCCCGACGAAGTCTGGCATACTTTTATACAATTCGTATGGCAAACCATCAAAGGTCTTGACTTCTGCAACTACCCTGCTCAATACCTCCGTCCAGTTCTTCTCTATCTGGAGGCCTGGTCCAGACCAGACGCCCAACAACTTAACCGGCCCCTCCGTCCAGCGTCCAACAACGCTGTCTGAAGGCATCGACTTGCTAACCCAGGTGCCAAGCTGCAAGCCGACCGACTTTTCCCTGTTAATCTTTGCTCCTGCCACCGCCTCGTAAACCTCAATAGTCTTATCTACTTCACGTAGGCGTGTTACTGAGGTTACGCTGATAGTGATATCTGCGTAAGCCGTAACAAACTCCTCTAGACCTGGTTCTCTCGGAATGCCACTCCACTCAACCTTTGCAGTAGGGGATCGAGAGCTACCACATACAAAAGCGGTGAGAGCGGACATCCTTGACGAACCCATCGTCTGATGCAGAACGGCTTCGAAAGGAAGCCGTTCACCCGAACTATCGAGTCAATATTGTGGTACAAAGCAATAAACCACCTGAGGAAGTCAAGGCCCAAGCCGAACCGCGCAAGCACAGTCACTAGGTATCGGTGGTCTACCCTATCAAAAGCTTTAGACTGGTCTAAATGTATCAGTGTCCCACCTTTGCCAGATTTATTACCAACCCTCTCTATGGTATAGCGGATAAGATGGAGGGTATCCTGAATGGTTCTGTCTGGGATGGCACATGTCTCTCTTAAGACTCTCTTAATGGACCGTTTCAGGATTAGTTAATCAATTACCAGAGGTGTATCCCTAGCCTTTCCTCCTCAAATATTATCAGAATTTGCTTACATAACTAACTTCTCACTGTACTGAATACCTGAATGAGAATACTGTGCTTTAGACGGTCCGTCATTAAATAAATATATAATTGGGCATAACACAGCGGGCATCAGATGGTCTTAGTTAAAAATAAACATATTAGAAAGCCTTCATTGTGAAATTATAATTGCAATTACATTAAGCATAAAAATGTAAACCTTATGCCTTTGTTGATTTGGGTTAGTATTTTCTCAAAGTAGTAACCTTTTTGTTTTCGTTTTATAAAATGCATATTAAAGATTTAATTATTACGGCGATGAAATTATTTTTACAATAAAATTCTTGCCGGGAATTGTGAATCTGTTCTGATTTTCACTTTTAACTTTTACATCAGCTAGCTTTTGTATTTTTCAGTACGTGATACAATAAATGCTCTGTTTAACCCTGAGATATCTTTGACCAAGCAGATATATAGATTTTTTTTATTCGGCACAAAATACCTGAACACAGAGGGGGCGGCACAAGGTCAGACAGCGACAATACAGTGTGGGGTCATAAAATATAAAATGATGAATGAAATGAATTTATATATATATATGTATATATATATATGTATATGTATATATATATATGTATATGTATATATATATATATATGTATATGTATATATATATATCTTTATTACCCACTAGGGGCCAAACAAAGAAGGGGACAATACATCTGATTGGGGTCAGATAAAACGTATGGGGTTACAAAAATATGAAACAATTAAAAATATAATAAAATCGAAAATCGAATGCTTACAACAAACAACACACAAAACAATATAGACATATGAAGTGGGGGACTGGGTTACGCTCCGACCCCACGAGCCCCATCCCACCACTGACACTTTCGAAGACACCTATGGCGTATTCAATTGGACTTTTTTCACTCGCAACTCTCGAGCGACATATTTCCATTTTGATTGAAACATTTTCTCCGACAAACACTTTCTCTCCAGTTGTATTTTTCTTTTCAAATAAAAAGAAAAATATCTCACCAGACCTTGACTAGAGATGAAAGTGCCCGTCTTGTTCCCTTCCATTCTAGTCTTCCACACAACCTCTTTCGCTACTGCTACTGTAATGAGGAAACATTTCTTACCTTCGTTTGATAACAAACTTGGCGGGTCAATTTTTATAATTGACTCAGCCGACAACTGTACTCTTCCTTCACTTGACATTAGGTGTTCCACGTAAACCCACATTTCAGAGACCTCCGGACACCGTACAATAGCGTGCGAGACGGTTTCCCTATCTCGCCCGCATCTTGGACAGGTCGGTGATATCTGCGTTCCATGTCTTGCAAGTTTATCGCGAACGGGCAAGGCTCCTCTGTAACATTGCCAGGTCAAAGACATTTGGAAATTATCCAACGACTTCAACCCGAATGTACGGAAGAACAGGCTGTCGAGTTCAATAAATCCGAGACCCAGAGTCGTTCCCAGGTCATCGTCACATTCTGCCTCTACTAACCCTCTATAAAAGAATGCTGTAGAACCCCCGCTGCCGGCGTTGCCCGAGCGACGGAATAGCAGGAGGGCCTTACGACACTCCGTGTACCACATGCTCAACCTCGGTCTACAATAGCACCAAGCTTCCTTTGCACTCATACTGGCGAAGTTGGGGAACATTTGTCTTGCCAACGGAGACCACACCTGGTCACCATCCAGGAGTATCCAAAGATGCCTCAACCTCAACGCATGCCTGCGCATCATCAACCAAGGCATCCCTAAACCTCCCTTTAACGGTTTCTGGCAACAGATAGAGCGTCTCACAAGTGGCTTCGAGCCCCTCCACAAAAAGTGAAAGAGCTGTCTTTCCAACTTGGTCAACCACGAATCCGGGCAAGGAACGACGGTCAGGCGGTAGGTAATAACCGATGCGATAAACACATTGGCTACCTCCGCCTTCCCTTTCAAGGACAGCCTTCGCCAAGACCAACTCTTGGCTATACCGGCTATCTTGCTCGACACCTCTGCCCAGTTCTTCTCCACCTGGAGGTCTGGACCAAACCAAACCCCCAGCAACTTAACCGGCCCATCCGTCCAGCGTCGTACGACGTTTCGAAGGCATCGACTTGCCCCTCCAGGTGCCGAGTTGCAAGCCGACTGACTTCTCCCGATTAATCTTTGCTCCTGCCACCGTCTCGTACTCCTCAATAACTTTGCCTACTTTATGTAGGCGTGGCATTGTGGTCACGCTGATGGTGATGTCGTCCGCATATGCTGTAACCCACTCCTCCACGCCCGGCGCTCTCGGGATCTCCCTCAGCTTTCTCAGCAGCGGCTCCAGAGCCACCACGTACAAAAGCGGAGAGAGTGGACACCTCTGACGAACCGAACGTTTGATGCAGAACGGTTTAGAGAAAACCGTTCACCCGAACTATCGAGTCAATGTTGTGATACAATTGAATGATCCACCTGAGGAAACCGACGCGCAAGCCCAACCTCGCAAGAACACTCACCAGGTATCAATGGCCGACCCTATCAAATGCCTTAGATTGGTCTAAATGCACCAAAGCCCCCCCCCCCCTGCCAGTCTTAGTCCCAAACCTCTCTATGGAATAGCGGATAAGGTGGAGATTATCCTGAATGGTCCTACCAGGGATGGCACAGGTCTGTGCCTCCCCAATCACACCATCCGCAACACGCGCCAACCTTTTCGCTAATACCTTGGCCATAATCTTCACTTCTGTATTTAGCAGAGTGATGGGCCTAAAGTTTTCTAAACAATCTCCCTTGCTCGGGTCCTTCCTGACTAGTGTCACTACTCCCCGGCGCACAGAGCTGGGGATCCACCCATTCTGCTGCCAGTTCGTATACACACAAGCCAACAGGTGTCCGAACAAGTCTGGCATACTTTTATATAATTCAGAGGGTAGGCCATCAAGTCCCGGCGATTTGCCCCTACCACAGTTCGCCAGCGCCTCGATTATCTCCCCAGGCGTGATCGGCCCCTCACAAGCCTCCGCATTCGCCCCCGAGAGGCGTGGCAGCCCGGCAAGAAAGCTCTCAAGGTCTTCCCCACCACGCGGCTCACCATCACCCCCCGAAAAGCTTAGCGAAGTGCTCCTGAAAGGCCTCACACATCTCCTCGGGTTCGTTTACCAATACGTCCTGAAGATTCAACACAGACCGAATAATGGAGTCATTACTCCGTTGAGCTTCCACCACTCGGGCCCATCCGGCAGCTTTGATTCCTTCGCAACCCATTGCACGAATTTTTGCTCTGATAATGCTTCCCATGTGTTGGCTTTCGAGGTGCTGGTTTAGTTCCAGTCTCTTGGCCTTCACTTGGTCCGCATTACCATTCTCCATGGCTTTCTCTAACTCCTTAACTAGACCATCGCCTATTCTACGTTCCTTCTTAGCTAAGCCTATACTAAATCTAATCGACTCATATTTTATGGCTCGCTTAAGGGCATACCACCATTTATTATTAATGATGGTACCTGTTAACGCCCTTTGAATTATTAGCTTGATCTGCTTTCTGTACTCCTCATTCTCCAAGAGAGACTTGTTGAGTTTCCAGTAGCCAGATCCCTGTCTATACATCTTATCTACAGTCAGCTCGCTTGTGACCATCTTGTGGTCACTATAGCTGACTGGGTAAAATTGTGGACACCTAACAATATCTTTATCTACTTTTCTTATCAATATCCTATCTAAATAAGACCTGGTAGACCCATCGCTACTTGACCACGTCCACTGTGGAGCTGTTGGGTGTTCCCGTCTATACGGGTCTGCCAGCTGAAAGTGGCTGAGCAGGTCCCGAAAGCCAGGACTCGCTGTTCTATCTGTCTGCGAGCCAACACAATCAACACGCGCATCGTCAATTGTGTTGAAGTCACCTAACACGACTAAAGAATGTGACGTTGAAAGGAATTTCCCGAGGTCACGGAAATATTGATTCTGTAAACCACTTGTGTTGGGTGCATAAATCGCGACCAACCTGACTGTCTTACCACAACTAAATGTCAAATCCAGGACGACCAGCCTGCCTCCTGGATCAATAAAAATAGACTTTACCTCAGTAACCCGGTCTCTTTTTATTAAGACCAACACCCCAACCCCACCTCCCGGCCGACATGGAGAGACGTATCTCTCGTAGCCGTTCAAGAGGGGGAGCAGATCTCTTGGCCTGCTTATCCGGGCTTCTGTGGCAGCAATCACATCTAAATTTCGCGACCTGATGTCATTTAGGAAGCGCCCCTGCTTCCAGCTCGACGACAGGCCGCGTACATTTAAACAACCAATTCGAACAGTCATAAATGTCTTACCTTAATCAGTATCAGGCGGGGGGAAAATCCCCACCTTTTCCACTTCATCTGGAGCCTGTGGAGTCGGAGGTAAAAAATTCTCCGACATGGTAGGTACGTAATCCAACCTTGGCACCCCTATGTCTCTCCTATAGGTATTGCTGAGAATGTTGAACATTTTTCTCGTTGTTTTATAAACAGCTTTTCCTTTTTTGTACTCTATCCTTTTCATTTTTTCCTTGTCGATTATTGCTAGGTGGTTCATTAGCTCTCTGTTTCAGGTTCGAACCACCATATACATACTGTCTTTTACTTTTGATTCACTTTTTTTTTTGTTTTTTTCTTTTCTTCTTCCTTTTCTTTCATTGGGGAAGGTTGTTTTCTTTTGTTGGACACCATCGTCCAACCCTCTCCAACCTTTTCCAATGGTACCGGTGTTTGCTCCACCATCTCTGGATTTTTTTCCTCTTCTGTTTCCTTCCTTTCTTCTCCATTTTTCTTCCCTTCGTCTCCAGTTTCCTTCTTTTTCGCTTCTGTATCCTCCTGGTTCGTCTTTCCATCGTCCTTCTTCTGGCTGCAGTTCGCCCTGAGGTGACCCTTCTTGCCACACTGGAAGCAACGAGGTTTGTGGCCATCCACTGACACGACTTGTCGTGTGCCGCCAACCTCAAAGCTTTCAATTATTTCTTCCAGTGTGGCCTGTTCTGCTTGAATAGTCATTTTTAGAGCCTGGCCGAATCTCAGCTTTGGTTCAGTCACAATTGCTTCTAGAATTGTGATCTTATCTTCCAGGCCCATAGTCGTTGCAGCGACTAACCACTCTGGGTCAACTTCAGGGGGAATGTTTGCAATTGTTATTTGTGATGTTCTCCTACCCATGTACAGTGGTAGGAGAACCACATTTTCTGTTTCCAGAGGCTCCACAAAATGGAGTCGGGCAGCTTCCTCTGACTCCATTCTCACCTCTACCGTAGCATAGCGCTTGCCTCTGGTTATGTACGTAATTTTGTTAAACAATGATTTTAGGCACTTTTCGATTTCAGCCTCCGATACGTATTCAATTTTTTTCGCTTTTTTACTATATATTTTAAAAATTAACGTTTGCCTTTGTGTTCTTTTTATGAAACTTTCGGGAGGGGTTGCCACAACACCATGACCCTCTCTCTTCATCATATTCTTATGCCTCTCGGCATTCTAGATGTTGACAGTTCGTTTCTTGTCACCAGCGACTGCTGCAAAATCAACCCTTTTTCCAGATTGTTCCCTGTCTTTTACCGTTTTCAGTTCTTCTGCTTCGTTATTATTTGTCACCAATGTTGGCCAATCTCTTTCCATCAACTGTTCCACACTCATTTCTTCCTTTTCCTGTGTAGGACTTACTCTTCCTGCTTCGGCCATCGTGCAGGCCTCCCTACACGGGGAAACCGTCACTGGTTTCACCAACTGTTACAATGAGATTTCTTCTCTTTCTTTCAAACTTTTACACTTAAAGCTTCACAGCACAAAAACACAGACAAAATTCAAAAGTAATACAAAGAACACACTATCCAAAAAACGTCCAACAAGGTAACACTGAAATTAAAATTTATATATATATATATATATATATATATATATATATATATAAAAGATAATAGGAGTGAAAAAACTACAGAAGGCTTGTGTTACATGGTTAAAGTATATATTTAAATTATGTCAGAAAAATGTTAGAAAAGTGTTATATACCAAAAAGATTTTATAACACTTTTCTAACATTTTTCTGACAGAATTTAAATATATACTTTAACCATGTAACACAAGCCTTCTGTAGTTTTTTCACTCTTATTCTCTTTTATACATCCAACCACGTGCTTTCACATACCAACTTTCTCATATATATATATATATATGTATATATAAAAAGAGAATGAACATCATCGCCTGTGCCTGCCCCCCTCTCGGGCAATCACATTTTAACTGTTCATTGTTAAATCATCAACTTTTTAAAATAATATTTACGTACCATACAAAGTAAGGTTTTAGTTCATTTTATTCTACCACTTGGGGTAGGGTTTCAAACCTCACCTAACCCCAGTGGGTCTGTCAGATATGAAATATTTTTTTAATGTTTCGTATTTTAGTTTATCAATCAAAATGCACTTTGTGTGAGCTGCGTAGGCTTTAGAAAAGTTTAACAATGGTGATATTTAAAATTTTCGTTGGCATGTTAGAAGTGGTGAGTGTTTTCTGGGGTTGCCTGTATTTTGTTTATCTGGTGTGTTTGACTCTTTAACTTATGTGTATTTTGGTGGTGTATTGTTCCTTTCTATTTTTCGTGTTACTTGTATGTAGTCCTCCTCGGCATCTTCTGGGTCTGTTCGTTCCATCTCTGCCTCTTCTTGGGTCCTTTCCGCTACCTGCTCTGTTCTCGGGCTCGGTCAGGATCCCGACTGCGTCCTTCTGTTCATTATTCAGTGGATTTCTAAGCCGTTCTTCGATAGCGCCAATGTAGGTAAGGGAAGGTAACAAAATGTTAGAGGCGGTAAAAGAGGGGACTTGTGACACCTATGTTTTAGGAATAAACACCCACATGACCACAACACTGTCTTGATTATCACTAGTGATTAAGATACCCACCGTTTGAGCCAATAAAATTAGTCTAGATGTAGGCTTTTCTGCCAGCAACAATGACAACTCAATCGGGATCTTTTCCTTTTGACCCTAACTCTAAAACCCGAACCCTTAAACGAAAATACTTCCAGAAATAAGTGGCAAAGTACATTTACACCGCCAGAACGTCATGTTGACCAACCACAGCAGTAATTGTTTTCACCTCAATAGACGTCATTGATTGGTTGAAATTACCGAAATACGACAACTTTAACACGAAATAACTTCAAAAATATAGAATTTTCTTTAAAACGCCAAGAGTAAATGATGTTCTAAATGACACATTGTACTAGTATATGAAATTTGAAAGTGTTTAGTTACAAAAAATTATTTCTTTTATATGTCGGCCAAAAGGAAAAAATCCCTCACTCGCACAACGCTGACTGAATTATGAATTAAGTTCGTTAATAGTGTAAAGTAGGGTGAACGTCAGCGCGATTTGAAACCTTGGTCCTCCTCACAATTAGAATACTCAGCTTAAACTATTTACAATATAACTCTGCCTTTTAATGCAGCCACCTATATGTATCCAGCACTCATAGTACAATTCTCTAAGATTAAGATTAATAAAAAGTATTTACGCGTAAGTCCTGATTTTAGTCTTTGCTTTGCGATCAAATTTCTCCACCTCCAAAAGGAAATAATCTTTATTCTCACATGAACGTTTGACTTTATCCAAAACCTTTTGTAGATGGATTCTTGAGTTTCCTACTTTACCAACATGTGGTCTGTTTTATTTCGCCAGTTCATCTAAAAGCTTCATTTGTTCCTTTCAAATAAATGAAAGCATGGATGAGAGGAAAAGTGTTTCGTTACTTTTTAGTCACTGGTGAGCAAAGGAAACTGTGCTCGCGCTCAAGTAAGTCGTCACATATGTTTACTTTAAATACTGATCATTTGGCTTACGTTTCACTTGGAAACCATCACTGTCACAATCCTCCGTTTTTGAGCAGTATCAGTCCCTCTGCTCACCATAAACACACTAGCTTTTCTCCCATTGGGTCCCAATCTGAAATTATTTGTCCTTGGAAAACTTAAGAAAAAATATACAGGAAGTAAATATGCTTCCAATCTACACAATCCATTTGAAAATGGAGGTTTGTGCTTATCGTCTTAACAATTGTCCATAATGGTGTCGACCACGTCTTCCAAACTCTTTTATCAGGAGCTACAAAACGAAGGGTTTATCTCCTACCAGTTCTACCGACGCCCTCACCTTCGAATCTTTTGCGTTCGTGAACGGACACTAACAAGCACCTCCAAAAAGACCAGACTTAGTCATATGGAACACAGAACAGAGAATAGGAATCTTGCTAGAACTGACAGTACCATGGGAAGAAAACATCGACAATGCAGAGAAACGAAAGGAGAAGAGATACGAAAAACTAATTGAAGAGTGCAGAGAACAGGGATGGACTGTCGAGTACTACCATCTGGCAGTGGGGGCTAGAGGCTTCATTGAAAGAAAAATGACAACGCTATTCAAGAGAAGATTTGCGTTTTCAAACTCGGAACTGAGAAAACTGATAAGGCGGATACAGGAGGCGATCGAAAAAGCCAGCTTCTATATATGGCTGAAGCGGGAAGACCGAATATGGCTTGAAAGTCATAACATGTCTAGGTGAGACAAGCTGACACTGAGGTGACTTCGCGCCCTCCATTGTCAGTTAAAGTTTAGACAGTGTCATGTGACAACTTGCTGGGGCTACTTGCTGGAGCCTAGCAGCGGGAAGTTTAGACAGTGTCACGTGACAACTAGCTGGGGCTGCCTGCTGGAGCCTAGTAGCAGATATAAAAAGGGGAATTTGACATGATGATCAGTCGGACGCTGACACTCGTTGATGCTGCATCGAAAAGGCCAGGGAATACAGGAAAGAAGACATGCACCCAACACCAGAGCTGAAGACACCTCCGAAAGGAGGGGCCGCGCCACGTCAAAACGGTAGAGGATTAGGGGCCGAAACCGGACGTGGTTCCTCCTGATGATGTCTTGAGCTAACTGGATCCTATAAAGGAGCTGTTGTGGTAGCAGACCACGAAACATGGTTGAAATTCCTCAGTAACGTTTCTGTCTTAATACTTTACCAAATATAAGGCAAACAGAATTGAAGCAGCATTTCGGACGTCTTTACACTCAGAGTTCTAATTCTGCTGAGGTTTACTTTGTTTTTCATCCCTTTCAAGGGTCGATAAAATGAGTACTGAAGTTAATGTAATCGGCATATCTCGTCCCTCGAAATTGCTATTCTTGTGCCAAAATTTGAAACTAACATTTTACCGAATTAAAAAATTACCACCTAAATGAAAAGAGCGGCCCCTTCCCGCATGATTAACGTGTGGCCTTAATTCGCCCTGTTTTATTCCATACCTCTTTTTTCATTGTTGTAGTCATGTTGGTTTGTGCGATTTACAGCGGTAAATTATCTTATGACATTTACTTTTCATGAAGTACTATCTTCCCTGTTTTACACTTGCATTCTGCCGCATTGTTTTTTCTCGTTTATGATTTAAAACCACTTTAATTCATCGCTAAGCTTTAATTCTACGATAAGATAGGAGCTTATCAATATTGCTAAAACATTGGCCTTGCTGGTGCTTATCTTCTAACAAATACCAGCAAACACTTAAAAAAACAATAGCTATTGCAGTGATATTTGTCTTGAATTTACGTTTATGAATTTGTTTTGTAAGATTCTTGATGTGAAATCGTGTGTTGAAAGAGATACTGTTACATTTCGGCATGGTCACTATATTTTTTTTCTAGCCAAGTAAATACAAGCACTATGTATTCGTTCCGTTTTATTTTCCACAAGGGGACACACAGAGAGGACATTACAGTTCTTCACTCGTTTATTATTGTTCTTATTGTATCTTATGTCCATTGTTTCGAAATCTTTCGTCACACATGTGACCTCTTCTATCCACGTGTTTCCTCCTGTTCTGTTTAGTCCATTCTGGCAGAACGAATATCTAGTGCTTGTGTTTATTTGGCAAGAAAAAAAAATGACCATCTCGAAATATAACTTAAATATTGTAATTTCTAGTTTGTTTTTTTTTCTTTCTTTTTAGTGGTTGGAGTGCGACCTTGTCCTCTGAGTCTTATCTTAAACTTTGTGAGTTAGTAGATGTTAGTTCGATCCTGGACTGGCATGTCCTTGAACACACATGACAAGGGAAGTCGCCCATTATGTTGTCTGCTATGACGTTGACGATTTCTTCTGCAAAGATGTCGCGCTCTCAGAATCATAAACGCGTCCAACAAGATACTTATCGGCATTTTTCGGACTTTTTACGTTCTGTGCTCAAATCCCACCGAGGACAACTTTACCTTTCTTTTCGGGGTCGATAGAATACACCGAACCGCAAAAGAAACGCAAGACGTGTATGACTGAAATGTTTGAATTTCAATATGTCAGAGATAAATTTTGATAAATCTGATAGTCAATTTCTTGGATGCTCTTTGTCCACAGTCTATGTCGTTGTCATGTTCTGGTAGTGGGCGGATCCAGCACATCGAGATTGTAGGGCGTGACATGTTCAGTATCATGCATGCCCTCTCTGAGAGTTCAAAACAGCCCTACACTGTCCGTATATGGAGTGCATGAGGCGGTTCACAAAAGCCATTGGTACCTGTGCCCACACTCTGAGGAAAGCTGCCTCAGTTTTCTCACGAGTTGTTGGCCTTGTGACAACCGGGTTCAGCCGTCTCTGGGTTTCACCTCACAGGTGTTCAGTTGGATTCAAATCCGGTTGAGAACCGGTCACGGCATGGTTCTGAGGTCGTGCATTCTTGCTGGAATACGTGGCTATGGTGACGCGCCAAGAGGGGCATGATGTGAGGTCTTAGGATCTGGTCAACGTAGCGCTGCGCTGTGATGCCGTTTCTTTGCCTGCACCAACATTCTGGAACACATGGGGCCTAATTTTCTGATTCAGTCCATAACACCCCAAACCTTGATGCTTTGGCCACTCCACTCCAATTCTTCTGCTATGTTGTGCAGATCTGGCAGGGTTATATGTATAAGTACTTCTACACCAAAACCCTACCAGTTGATTTCTCGTGACTTTTCTACCTTTATGACTTCCACTGCATCTTTGCAGTTATAAATAATGGCTGTAACCAGCCATTCCAGGTCTATTTCGGGAGGAGCTAGTCCAATCTTCACACGTGCGGATCTTCCATGATAGGTTGGCAAAAGCGCCTACCTAGCCGTTCTTAAGGGTGCAGTGGAGTGCTTTTTCGCCTTTTCCTCACTCGTAAAGTGCACCTCCACCGTGCCGTACTTTCTACCACGTGCGTAAAACGTTGTTAATGACTTAACTTCGTTGAGGCACTGTTCTATTCCTTCTATCTGTGCTATTTCTATTTTCTTTGTTTCGACGTTAAGCGTTCTGTATATTATGATTTTCTTTTCCGCTCGTTCGAAAGCTTCTTTCGGCGGTGATATTTTTAGAACGTCTCCTTCCTTCTTAAATAAATTCTTAAATTTTTATAATTTTGTCTTTTCCACGTGTATTTCTTGCTTTGGCAGACGAGCTTCTGCTTGCTGCCGCAGCGTGCGTTCCTTCTTCCATACCCGACATGGGCAGGAAAACAATTTTCAACAATAAATATTAAATATGGCAGATGTCGAAGACCAACTCTGCACAATTCTGAAGAAAACAGAATTCAGTTTGCAGTTGAACGAGTCTACTTTGCCAGGTAATGATGCCCTCCTCTTCACGTATGTTTGTTTTGTGAAAGAGGAAAGTTTATGCCAAGAACTGCTCTTTATTGGAAACAAAGGGCAAATCCATTTTCATTGTAGCCAGATTTATTGACAAATAGGACACACCACTGAATAATATTGTAGCGTGTGCACCATTGATGACTGGCTGTCATCGCGGCTTCATAAGTTATCTCAGTCTTGATGTCTTCACGATGCACTGCGTGATTCACCGATATCTTGTTGCATGAAATCTCAGTAGTCGTCTTCACGATTCCCTAAACACGATCACTGCCGTGAATAAAATCATCTCATGCTCTGAACTCCCGCCTGTTTCAACAGCGTTGCTTTGAAAACTACTTAAAAGTATAAAGATATTGCATACTTCTCTGACGTATTCACTAAATTCAACGAAGTGGATAAGCAGCTGCAAGGAGCTGGTGTTAATCTCATCCAAGTTAAGTATGGAAAAATGGAGACCACCTCCCCTTGTGGGATGAAGTTAAAATAATACAGAGAACACCACTAGAAAATATGAAAACTAAAAGAAACAGCACATATACTAGGGCACAACAACCTCCTAAGCAGACTGAGTGTAGATATGAACAGCATATGGGAACCGGTATTAAGGAAGGATAGGAAAATTTTAGATTTATAAGCCCTAAAAACTCACTCCATAATTGCCCACGGGCATATGACGTCGTGTTTAAGAGCGCGGGCTACCTAACCCCAAGATTCCGAGTTAGATTCCAGGCAGTGACCTGAATAATAACTATTAATAATAATAATATCGAAAGATACCTTAGGAATGAGAACACCGGTTCAAAATTTCCCCAAAACGAGGGTGTATCAGTCGAAACGTTGTGTTAACAAGATGGCAAATATCCGTCAACTGTAAATAATGTATAAACTTCTGACGTTTATGTGTATATATAATTTATAACAAATAAAATTGTTGTTATTCAAGCATGTCGATTTAATTTCATGCCTAATAAAGACGCTTTGTTGAGCCCAAATCCTGGTGATCTAATTGAACACTTTAAAAAGCACTCATACCACTACACTGCTGACTTTTTCATTATGCGTTGTAAATTTGTGCATTGTTATATCGAGTAAGATGTCACGGTTTATTTTTTGGCAGTAAATTGGGAGACGCTATGAATTTATAATATTAGTGTTGTATACAAATTATATATTCAATATCAAATGATTCATAATACATATAAATTAGTAAAATATTTGTGTGTGGGGGCGTTGAGAATATCACGTGGCCATGATGAGGCGGCTGTGACTCAAAAAGTTTGAGAACCTCTGATCTAGACGCATTATGCGTTACTACGCTGGGAGGGGTCACTTTCACGTCCTGTCCCTCACTTTGTAAAAGTCCTTTATAGTATTAGCTCCTTCTGGTCTTTTGCAATGCCAGCGGCTGCGGCGAAGTTGGTTGACTTTTTCATTTCCATTTGGTTTGTATTTTCTTTTTTCTTTATTCTGCAATTCTTCAATTGTCGACATATCCATATAGTTTTCCACAGTGGAGCGTCCGGCGATTCTAGTCTATACCACTCTGCCAGCTGAAAACTACTGAGCAGATAAGAGGCAAGGGTTTCCCTCCTATTTGGGTTCGAGACAACACGTGCATCGCAAATTGTGTCTCCTAAAAACACTGACGTTCCTAGAAAATTCTCTAGGCTTCTAAAATAGTCAGAATGCCCGGCTCCCCAAGGAGCGTAGACAACCACCAGCCTGAAGGTCTTATCACTGCTGTGCGTGACTTCAAGGACGACCAACCTGCCTTCCGGGTCAACAAAGATTTGCTCTCGTCTGTAAAGCCAGATTTTTCCTTAGAAGAACTGCAACACCTCCCCATCCCCAGGTTGGCATGGAGAAATAAATTTCTCGTAGCCGTTTAGGACAGGGGAAAAGCCCCGCAGTCCACTCAGTCTGGTTTCTGTGGCAATTACCACATCCATCTTATTAAGGAAGCGTCCTTACTTCCAATCTGAATCCAGGCCGCGAACATATATCCTACACTGAGTGTAAACATAGTTAACTTACCTTGGCGGAGATGAGGTGGTAATCCCATCTCCTTCCTTATTCCGAGGCTTGTGGGATTTCTTTAGCGAAACCCTAAAAAATCTAGGAGGAAAGTACTTTTTTAATGGACCAATGTCTTTAGAGAAGCTTGTTACAAGATTTGCATAGTTCTCGTAGTCAATGAAAAACGTTGTTCTCCGGAATATTTTTGTGTAAGATATTGTATAGCCGTACAGTGGTTATTTTTTCTAGTTGGTTCATTGGAACATGGCTTATGGCGTTTACTGTCATTATGCTCATTTTGGGTTGGAAGGGCGGGGCGTGTTAGTGTTATGTGTGCTAGTTGCATGTTTTTTTTTTCCTTACATGTGCTGGGACTTGTGAGGTTGGTATTTTTCTCTTTGTTAAAGAGTTATTCAATCATTTTGGTTCTTTTCCCGTTTCTTTCATTTCAGCAACTGTCTCCGTCTCAGGGGCAACCTCCCTTGGAGTTGGGGTTGCTGTCGATTTTCAAGCAGGTAGGGGCACCAAAGCTTTTTCGAAAGGGTGGGGAGCACTCTGCTCTTATGTGGGCCATTTGGCCACATTTGCAGCAACTCGACTTCCTCCCCTCCACCATCACCATGAACTTGGTTTTCTGCCCACCTGAATTGTGTCTGCAATTTCATCTAAATTTGTAGGGGCTGCTTGAATGAGCATTCTAGTCCCTGCCCCTGCCAATTTTGTTGCTCGATGTTTTGCCAATTTTGTTGCTCGATGTTTGTGGCTTAGAGGATGTTGGAATTTCTACCTTCACCTTGGAAGTGCGCCTTCGTTTGTCTTGAGGGAGGGGAGTCGTTTAATGTTGTCTGGCCTTGTCCTCAGTTTCAAACCGCACCTCCACCGTAGCAAATCTTTTTCCCCTGTCAAATTATACCATATTTTCCCAGATGGGCCTTAAACACTTTTCAGTTTGCTCTTTTGTAACCATATGCAATTTTTTTCTCTTTAATAGAGGTTTTAAAAATAGTTGTACGCCTAGTTATGTTGTCGATAACTTCACTAGGTGTTAATTTCACTTTGTCTCTGGAATCGAAGTAAACCTTTAAATTTGCTAAGTTCATTTTTCTCAATTTTTAAATCTTTTCTTACGCCTGCTACAGCCGCAAAATTCTTTTTTATAATTCTTTTTTATATATGCTTACATTTTTGTTAATGTTAATTTTATCCATTTTCTTTTT
>NC_142932.1:17554959-17582459 GCF_046866305.1 Octopus bimaculoides | reverse complement strand
GGTAAAGAGATCGTCAACAGGGAGCGTCGCTTAGTGGTTAGGAGCATTCGAATCACGATCGTAAGGTCATGAGTTTGATTCCCGGCGGCGCACTGTGTACTTGAGCAAGACACTTTATTTCACGTTGCTTCAGTCCATTCAGCTAGCAAAATTGAGTAATACCTCTGTTTAGAAGGGCCAGCCTTGTCACACACTGTGTCACTCCGAATCTCCCAGAGAACTGCATTAAGGGTACACTTGTTTATGAAGTGCTCAGCCACTTTCACGTTAATTTCACGAGCAGGCCGTTCCGTTGATCGGATCAGCTGGAACCTTTGTCTTCGTAGCCGACGGTGTGCCATGTATATATAATTACTATGTACGGTGTCCAAACCGTAGCTTGTAAACCGTATGCGGCCCTTTGACTGTTAATATATGTAGTTCGGGAAGGGGGTGAGCTGTCAGAAACGCTTCCGGACAAAATACTTAGCGGCATTTCTTCTGACTTTGCATTCTGGGTTCAGATGCCTCCCATGTCACCTTTGCTTTTCATCCTTTCGGGGTCGATGTAATAAGTACCCCTTGGGAACTGGAGTCGGTGTAATCGACTTACCCCTTCCACGAAATGCTAGCCTTGAGCCAAAATGTTAAACCAATACATGTGGCTTGGGGAAATGTGCTGGCCGAGCTCTTTGTTTTTTTTTAATTATCACAGTTAATATAAGAGTTAGATAAGAAAATATTCAAGCTTTATAATTATTTATTTGGTGTGAACTGATCCAGCAGTGTTGCGGAATAGGCTTTTCTTACTTTTATCAAATAAACCAAAAGATAAAATCGTAATGATTTTTTTAAAATTTCTGCCCTTTCAGTTTTAGCTTTGTACTCATTGAGTTTCTCATCACGTGTCCCATTCAAGTTGTTTGCTTCTTGAATGCTATTTTCAAACGCTCTCTCGAAACACGCTTGAAAGAGACAACAAACGGGAGAATTTATCTGATGTCTCTTCCATTCTTTATCTTTTACCGCTTGTCATATTTCTTTTTTCACAATAGTCATTATCACATTATCTGCTTAGAATAATATTGATGTCATTTATTAACCCAATAATTTATATTATTTTACTTCTTGGTGGAGCTGTCTCAACACAACAGTGAGTCAGAGAAATAATTCTGAACGATAGTGCTAGATATTGGCGAGCCATGGTTCTTTAGTTCTTAGAGCAAAGAAAAGATCCTCTTCTCAATTGGAAAATTATGAATGAATGCAAAATTTGATGTTCTTTACCAATATAATTAATCATCTACAAGCTCTTAACTTGGCGCTCCAAGGGAAGAATAATATTTCTTCTGATCTTACGCAGATTTTTTAGTTTCCAGAGTAAAATAAAACTTTTCAAAGTAATATATTCTCAAAACAGGAGTTACTACATTCCCTGATGCTGAAATAGAACATCACAAGCTGGAAGGACACAAGCTGGAAGGACACAAGCTGGAAGGACACAAGCTGGAAGGACACAAGCATAAATTACAAGGGTTGCTTGATAATAACTTCGTAACCAGGTTTGATGTCTTACAGATGATAAATCCCTGCTTTCATTGATTGTGTGTTCAATGGTGGTTGTCCAATTCTCAACTCTCTAGTTACAGAATTATCTGCTATGAAAACGGAACAAATGAAATTACAAGAGTTCCTGGGTCTAAAAATGATCCATAAATCCCAGTCTGCAATTTAGTTGTGGAAAGAAGTTCCAGAAATGAAATATTCTGACTGAAGAAAACGAACGTGCGATTCATCTCAACTTTTAGCTTAACATGACTGTACTCTGTAATGAACTTTGTGAAATTGAAGTTCAGGGCAAACCTCAGAAATCGTTACTTGACGGAGCTAATTCATTCGGCCTTGACAACGTATCAACCAAATTTCCAGCCAAGATAGAAACCCACAAAATCTCTATGTGTAATAAACAGCTGCTTCAAAGTCTGATATATGCTTCATTGTCTGTTTGTCATAAAAATGTTTGTCATAAAAATATTCTTTTCTACTCTAGGCACAAGGCCCGAAATTTTAAGGGAAGATTCCAGTCGATTAGATCGACCCCAGTACGCAACTGGTACTTAATTTATCGACCCAGTACTAACAATTCTTATTTCTTTTTTGCCCGCAAGGGGCTAAACATAGAGGGGACAAACAACGACAGACAAAGGGATTAAGTCGATTACATCGACCCCCAGTGCGTAACTGGTACTTAATTTATCGACCCAGTAAGGATGAAAGGCAAAGTCGACCTCGGCGGAATTTGAACTCAGAACGTAAAGCCAGGCAAAATACTGCTAAGTATTTTGCCCAGCGTGCTAACGTTTCTGATAGCTCGCCGCCTTCATTTGTCATAAAAATATTAAGATAAGACTAACTTTGTATGGTAGAGTCTGATTTAAATATCTATAATTTTCTTGGTTTGCTTTTTTGCATATTTTTCCTTTTTTTTTTTTTCCTTTTCATTTTTGTATTTGACAGTCTAATTTTATGCGATTGAAATACAAATTCGCACATTTTTCCTAAGCCATTCTGTCGTTTGTTACTATATTAAATACTCTAAAACTTTTAACAAAACTTTTATAATCTGAAATTAATACAACTTAACAGTTCAAGAAACTGTATTAATGAATAACATTTATTGCATTCATGCAAAATATGTAACAAAACATATTCCTTTATTTTACTAGTTTCAATCACTAGACAGCGACCACGTTGAAGCACCGCCTCCAAAGTATTTAGTCAATCATATCAACTGCAGTACTTATTTTTTTCATGTCTGATATTTATTTTATCAATCTAAATTGCGAAACATAAACAGACACAAATACAAACGTAAACACAGCATAAATTTAATTCGTGTCTTGCGACTCTCAAACACCTAAAATTTATCGGAAATGCTTTTTACGTTAAGCAAACTTGACCACCTCAAGATGTATGTATATATGTGTGTATGTATGTATGTATGTATGTCGTTATTCAGTTTATTTCAAGGTTTCTTGCCAATAGAGAAAGAACCGCTTTCTAACCTAGATCCAAGGCTCCTTTATTGGAATTTCAGCAAGAACAGGGTATGTATGTATGTATGTATGTATGTATGTGCAGATTTGTATGTTTTATGTATGTATTCTAGTGCATATAGTTGCATATCTAGACATGTTCATATACATTTAAATGATAAATTTGTGGTATATAATCCTGACTACCACTACTACTACAATAATCGTTGCGGTTGTGCCTGCTATTTACCATAGTCGTAGTAGAAGGACAGGGGTCATTTACTTGAGCCAGTAATGTAGTTTGGCTAACAGGCACTATGGAATCTGTTGCAATGTCGCTAGCTGCAAAACCACGTGGTGGTCTTATATCATTCACGTTTTCGTTTTAGTTTATGGGAAGAAGGTTAATTTTCGATTTTTTAAATAAAGTTATAGTTACTAACCTTCTTTCTATGTTCTACAAATGTTGCTTGTTGGCATAGTTGCTTCGCAGTAAAATGATTTAACTCTGGATGCGGATCGTCCCAATATGATTTCAATTGATTCATTTAGCCAACAGCGGGGTTTTGCTTCGCTTTTTTATTGCAGTAAAATTGATCATTATTCAATTCATAACTCTAAGAGAAATGAGTTTTGTAGTTACAGTTTCTTGTATAACTACAGCTTGAAAGAATTTGTTTACCTGCTGAGCTGTTGTTTTCGTTCTGTTCCTCGATTGTGTTGTTGTTGATGTTGTGTTGTTGATGTTGTGTCCAGAGATTCCAGTTTGTAGTAACTCTCTGTATGCTAAATTCCAGTTACAGTCGAAAATCACTACGATTGTAAATAAAAGGCTCTCTCAGTTAATTCTGAAGGTTAACCAGTTATTTAACAAAGCTGATAGTTGTGGCTCCAAAGCTGGAGATACTATTCATCGTATTTTCAATAAATAGTCTCCCACGCCAAATACGTGACTTGCCGCTTCGAGTCTATGTATATATGTATGTATGTATGTACAAGTTCCGAACCCCAAGCATACTAGTAAACTATTTAATCTGAGTCGGTTGAGTTTCAAATGTAAGGCCTTTGAGATTTTGTGTGAAATGCTATATGCTGACGATGACGACTTGGTGGCTTATTGAGAACAAGATATGCATCTGTTAATGGACAATTTTTCAAAAGCTTGCATTGCGTTTCGCTATTACTTTAATAAAGATTAATGCAATGCTCACGCCAGCGCCTGGGGAAGCTTATACATCAGGGTAAATGACCAACGAAAAGTTTCCCATTCATTTTCAGGGTAGTTGAAGTCACCGGCAATGAAAAAATAAGTGGCTGTTTTCTTAGATGTGGCTCTGGGGATTGCAAAAAAACTGTCTTGATGGTAATTTGGTGGGCGATAGACAACTCCAAGTATCAGTGTTGACATGTTTATGCGTAATTCGCAAAAGAGTGCCTCGTGTTGTGATTTGTTCAGATCATCGCAAAGAATAGCTGGAGAAGTTTGACCGAATGTAGATAATCGCGCCACCTCCACGACGATCAGCACAGTCTTTGCGCTACATGTAACCATCTATGCTAAAAACACCATCTCAGAGTAGAGAGTGTGCCCATGTTTCGGTGACTGTGATGAAATCGGGTCAATACTCTTGATATATAAGATTCAAAATGGTGTACCTTGTTGGAGAAACTTCCGGCATTCGAGGGTAGGAGCTTGAAACGGGATTTAATCCCATCATGAAGGCATATAGGAGATGAAAAATCAGTTTTGTTATTCAGTGGCAGCACTGAGGGTAGTAATTGCTCGGGCTGTGCGAGTGGAGCGATGTTCTTGTTGATGGTGGTGGGTGTGTGTTCCTAGAGTTTTCCATATATGACGTTGGATCTCCAGGCTCAGGTCAACCTTCATATTTTCCAGGTATCTTTATTAAAAAACCAGCTCCTTCTTCAAAGGAAAACAATTAAATAATTAAAAACAGGAAAGAACATACATACATAACAAATACATATCCGTAGACAGAGTGGATATTGAAAGTATTTACATAACTTTAAAAGCTAAAGTTATGTAAGATGAGCTAATTCGTCGGTATGTATACGACGGATCAAATAACCATATCTAATCTCGTATGTGTTAACCAGTTTAATTATCCGGGGTACCAATGTTATCTTCATTGTTATAGCTTTGCTCTAAACATTGGCGTAGACAGTGTCAACACCTCGTAAAAATAAATGCTTGACGTCACCACAGAGACAATGTAAGTGTTGATGAAAGCATTTCTTTCATGCATAAACACATTGCATAGTCTACACGCGTATATACATACACGTGTTGTATCACTTCCTAACATTCTACTCGCCTCCGCCCCGTCTAACCCATTTTACGCTAGCTAAGATTACCAAAATGAACGACCTTGGAGAATTAATACTAGAATATAACTTTCACCCTTACACACACACACACACACACACACACACACACACACACACACACACACACACACACACACACACAACCACACTCACACACACACATGTATATACATATACATACATATATGTGTGGGAGTGTGTGTATATACTTATGTACATATACACATATATTCATGTGTATATGTATATAAGCACAGCCGTACATGCATATATATATATATATATATATATATATATATATATTAATTCATTTGGTACTTATTGTTGGTTGAGATATATATATCTAATTATTGTTCTACTTACGATCTGACGATTAGCTATATATTTTAATAGAATTTATTTTCGATAATTTCAATTGATTTTAATCGATTTAAATTTCCTTTCTATTTGAAAATTAGTTATGAAACACGTGTAATCTTTTTATTATATTTATCTTATGATATTTACTTTACTTTATATTATACTCATTTATTGTGCTTTTAATTATTAATTTTTCTATATGTGATAGTGGATTTTCATCGATGAGTTCTTGAAACTTAGTTATTTTCCCTAAAACTATATATTTTATATAGTTAAAGTCTGTTAAAGTCTGTCATACCGGCCATGACGAAGGGAAATAGCCCTGAAACTCGAGTCGCCTTTATATATCTATATTTGTATATTTATATATTTGATCCTTTATATTGAACACTCAATATTTCATCTACATTCAATACTTTCTTTCATGGTGCCATCCATTTTTATTTTATTTTATTTTATATTATATATTGTATATTATATTATATATTGTATATTCCATATTCTATACTCCACATTGGTTCTGCAGGAATATAAATAAAACATAAAAAACAGACAGTGTTGGAACTCTTTTAAACAAAATAATATATATATATATATATATACACATACATATATATATACGTATTTATGTGTGTGTGTGTGTGTGTGTGTGTGTGTGTGTGTGTGTGTGTGTTAACATGTAACCCAGTATAACCTGTCGCATGATTGGTCTGTTGGCATTTAAATCGGAAAACCCTAACAAGCCTGCTCGATAAAGAGGGTGGTTTTCGTTGGACATCCTGCATGACGAAAAACAAAACCTGTCAAAAAATGGTTGGATCCACAGAGACATCAGCCATCTAACAGCTAGGAGTGAGAGACTCCTGATCATTGGCAGTGAAGAACTACAAGTCCTCGTCAAAACTTCCTTTCTATGAGAAGGTGAATTCATATAAAAAGAAAACCTGAAGTGCAGCTTAGCTAGTTAGTCGGTCCGTCGTCTCAACCTTTGTTCTGCCAGTGGTATAATAGCTAATACCTCTGAATAGTGGGTTCAGTGGTGCGCTACACTTAATCCATTGAAAAGAAATTCTTCATACTCAGGAAGGAACTTCTTGAACACTTAATAAGCTTAAAATATGATCGTTGAGCAGATGGCTTTGCTTCTAAGGAGATCCCAGGTCACGTGCATTTTTACACTACCTATTCTGAGCACAGGTGTGTCTGGCAAGAGAGAAGCGACTGAGAAAGGATCACTTACCTTATTCTTGTGGAGAGACAGGTATTTCCTCCCTCCGATTGGCTATGCGCATTTGCACTAGTAGTTGTTTGTTTTGTCATTTACTGATGTTCCCTCGAAAATCTCCTACTTCTAGGGGTTTGTATGTATGTGGTGATATTTGGATATTTTTGTTTTATATGAGATGAAATGGTTATTAGCAGATGTTATGTAGCTGACGAAGTTAGTATTTCGTGGATGTAGTTCATTAGTTCTTTATTGGTTATGTTCATTAGCAGTGTAGTTAAAGATGCGTTGTCTTTTGTTCGTTTTGGTGGGTGTGATCTGACTGTCGCGTAACTTACGCTTGTAAGGGTAGTGTCTGTGATAGTGGAGATGGTAGTAATTGCGATGATGCTATTGAGAGTATATTGATGTAGCCCTTATTGGGGGCGGTGTTAGAATATTGTTGCTCAAAGACATCTCCACCATTTGTTCATATCTACCAGTTTCTTGTGTGTGTGTTGGTGTGCTTTCCTTTCGTTTCTTTTCTTTGCCCTAATAACTTTTTACCATTTAGCTTCCTCTTCGTTCCTTTAAATTAAACATGTCTGAGTGGATACTGAGTTTTTGTTGGGTTGTTTGGGAGCTTTTTTAGAGGTCATTGCTTTTTTTGTTGGATTGTTTGGGAGCTTTCTTCGGGGGTCATTGCTATGTGTATGTGTGTGTGTGTGTGCGTATGCGTGTGTTGTTGTTGTTTTTTGGAAGCTTTCAGTTGTTGATGATGGTGATTCTGGAGAACGGTGTTTGTTTATTGCTTCTGCTGTTGCTGTTTTTCCTCTCTTGGAATTATTTTTGCAACAACTGTTGTAACTGCTGCTCTCAGTCCTGTAGCAGGTGCTGCAATCACTGAAGTTGCGGTTACCTGTTGTTATTCTGATTGCTGTTGTTTTTTGTTAGCGTTAAAATCGTGGCATTCACAGTAATGGAAGCTTTCTTTCAGCTGTCATAGTTGTTGCTGTTGGAGGCAGAAAGTTTTGAGGTGGTTTGTGTTTCCACATTTGTAGCATTGCGATCTTCTTCCACAACTACCAGCAGTTGCTTCCCTCCTGGGATCTCTGTTAGACTTCAAATTTTTTCCCCCGTGTTACTCTGGCATTTCCAGTACTTTGGTCTGGTTCCTATGAGGAGGTACGTCGATGACCCTGACTTTGGTCACACCACGTTCTATTTATAATGGTAGGAAAACAAATTGTAGTTGTAGCCATCGTTCGAGTTTTTCGTTCACTACAGCAGACGACTACTACGTTCCATTTTGCTTTCCTCAGGTTGCGTAAACTACTGAATATTGAACCGTATTTTTCCAACATTCTAAAGATTCTGCCAGTTCACCGCCCTAGAAATACTTATAACTGTTACAAATTTTGGCACAAGGCTAGCAGTTTTGGAGAGATGGTGTTATTCGATGGCATCGAATAAGTACCAGTATTTGACTGGTACTTCATTGTATCCACCCCCGAAAGGATGAAAGTCAAAACTGGCCAATGTGAGATTTGAACTCAGAACGTAAAGAGCCGAAAGAAATGCTGCAAGGGACTTTATGCGACGCTCTAACGATTCCGCCAGCTCGCCGGCCTAGTATTGGTTTCAAGTTTTGGCACAAGGCTATCAAGCTCGGGGGAGGAATTACATCGACCCCAGTGTCCAACTGGTACTTATTTTATCGATCCCGAAAGAACGAAAGGCAAAGCCGGAATTTGAACACAGAATGTAAAGACGGACGAAATGCCTACCGCTAAGAATGTTAGCCTGCGGGCTAACGATTCTTTTTTACTCTAGGTACAAGGTCCGAAATTTAGGGGGAGGGAGACAGTCGATTAGATCGACCCCAGTACGCAACTGGTACTTAATTTATCGACCCCGAAAGGATGAAAGGCAAAGTCGACCTCGGCGGAATTTGAACTCAGAACGTAAAGACAGACGAAATACCTATTTCGTT
Organism: Octopus bimaculoides; assembly: GCF_046866305.1. Taxonomy (NCBI): domain Eukaryota; kingdom Metazoa; phylum Mollusca; class Cephalopoda; order Octopoda; family Octopodidae; genus Octopus; species Octopus bimaculoides. The sequence continues at coordinate 17,573,539 of NC_142932.1, read as the reverse complement.
ATTGCCCACAAGGGGCTAAACATAGAGGGAACAAACAAGAACAGACGAACGGATTAAGTCGATTACATCGACCCCAGTGCGTAACTGATACTTAATTTATCGACCCCGAAAGGATGAAAGGCAAAGTCGACCTCGGCGGAATTTGAACTCAGAACGTAAAGACAGACGAAATACCGCTAAGCATTTCTCCCGACGTGTTGATGTTTCTGCCAGGTCAGCATCCTAATATTGATTTCAAGTTTTGTACTTATTTTCTCGGCCCCTGAAAGAAAGAAAAGCAAAGTCGACTTTGGTGGCATTTGAACTCAGAACGTAAAGACGGACGTAATGCCGTAAATATTTTACCCGGCGTGCTAATGATTCTGCCGACTCGTAGCCTTTCGCCGTCCTAATATTAACAATACATGCTTTATTAAATACGATGGCTGAGAAAAAGATTGAGGACGGTAATGAAAATAACAACAACAACAACAAATTAAATCCTTTTTTAAACTTTTGCGTATTTACGTTTTACGAAAGTAGTTTCGTGTTACATCAGAACGTCTTCAGACATTCGGGAAACAGACTAAGCAACGAGTTGAATGTCAACAATGGTAAAGGTCCACAAAGCGGTTAACCGCTTAAAAAGACGTGATATCTGGCTTTTTTTGTATAACAATGGTCACTTTGTAATATGTCGGTATTCTTGGGAATTATAACTATGAGAAATGGCGGAGATAGCTTACGTATACTCTCTTCAATTATGTATTATTTATTCCTTACAATTAGCTTCTGTATACTCCCTTCGATTATGTATGATCTACTAACAGTTATATAGAATATATTCCTTGTAAATATGTCATGTACCAACTTATAATTGCATAACATTTACTCCTTATTATATTATATACACTCTCTACAATTAATAGAATGGATTTGCATGCATATATGTGTATTGTGTATGTGTGTATGTGTGTGTGTGTGTGTTTGTTTGTAATGTAAGCAATGTCAGTGTATATGTTTGTATGAATGAATGTATGTATGTAAGCATTTATGTATGTATTTATGTATGTATGTGTGTGTGTGTATGCATGTATTTATGTATGTATGTATGTACGTATGTATGTTTGTATATATTATTGGCTACAACAAATTCAGAGCAACATATTTAAAATGGTCCAAAAAGGCAAAGTTCACAGATATCACATTATTCTAAATTCTTCTACGGCTGTTACAAACCACATCTTTCATATAAGTATTCAATTAATATATGGAAATATTTTGCTATACCTCGGGAAAGTCATTAAAACCACAGATCTGATGCAGACTTGGTGCAGAGAAGGCATGCTACTGTTGAGATCGCGAATGGTGACGAAAAGACTTCGACAAGCCAATCTGTTTAAATGTATTAACCGAATGATTAATCAAGCTATCGATTATTTGATTGGATAAATGTTAACAAATTGACTACTAATAGCCCTTTCGTCTATAGGCACAAGGCCTAAAATCTGGTAGGGGAGGCTACTCAATTACCTCAGTAGATAGTTATCTCGCCGACCGTGGAGGCGCCTGGCTTAGTGGTTAGGTTATTCAATTCACGGTCGTAATGTTGTGAATTCGATACTCAGCGATGCGTAGTGTCCTTGAGCAAGACACTTCATATCAAGTTTCTCCAGTCCTCTCAGCTTGCAAAAATGAGTTATACCTGTAATTCAAAGGGTTAACCATGTCACATTCTGTATCACGCTAAATCTCTCTGAGAATTACGTTAAGGGCACGCATGTTTGTGGAATGCTCAGCCACTTGCACGTTAATTGTAGGCTGTCCCATTGATCGGCTCAACTGGAACACTCATCGTTGTAACCGACGGAATGCGAGTTATTTCATTAACCTCGAAAAGATGAAAGGCAGAGTCACTTCGGCAGAATTTGAACTCAGAACGTAAAGACAGACGAAATGCCGTGAAGCATTTCGTCCGGCTGCTAACAATTTTACCAGTTCGCTACCTTAAATTGACTAAAAGAGTGAAATAAAACTGGTACGTGTGTTTATTACACTGGACAACAAGGATTTTGCTACTGAGGTAAAAGCATGTGTTTTAGATTAAATCAAGGATACTGATTCCGAATCCACACTCAGAATTGTTCTAACATGTCAGGATTTTGAGTTATGCACATGCGCAAGATTATAACTATATTTTCGGCCGTATTATAAAATTTGCTAAAATGAAAGCGGTGTTCAAAATTAAAGAAATAACAGCAATAAAACAAACGATGAGAAAGTTTATTATTTAGGTTAGTAATAGATGGCGCTGACGTATTGTGTGCAAGCACCAATTTCTTCAGTTTGTTCTTGGTAACTCTCAGTGTCATTTGCGCTGCTGTCACGAATGGTATGTGTATCTCACGCTCTGCGTGATTACTGTTTTAATTGCGTTCATTGTGTTAGATCATGAATAGGAGCAGCTGTGTGAATCACCCAGACAACTTTTGTTATGTCTGTGGAAAATTTGCTACGCGTTACCAGCAGAAGAACATTTTAACCAAATTAAAAACTGCCTATGAATATTATTTCGGGTGTAAAGTTGGGGGACCAAGACAAGCGGTGGGTACCTCATAAATGCTGCACTGTGTGTTACTCAGGACTTACACAGTGGCTGAATGGAAAACGGAAGGGAAAGCTTTTTGCTGTACAAGGTGTGAGCCAACCAATCATGTCTCTGATTGTTACTTTCGCATGACTAATATTAGTGGTTTCTCAAAGAAGACCAAATCAAAAATTATATATACAGATTGCAAGTCGGCTCTAAAACCGATCCCACATGACTTCGAGAACCCTGTCCCTGTTCCCCTCTCACATGCTTCACTTGAAAATCTTGACACGTCACACGATGCACCCCCCCCCCTGACTCTCCTATCGACGAAGAGTACGTAGTTGATTCTAAGAAAAATGAGCCAGGCTAGTTTAATCAAGATTTGAACGATTTAGCAAGGGACCTAGTATTATCAAAGACGAGGGCAGAAGTTTTGAGATCCAAACTACAACAACGGAATCTCCTACAGCAAGGTACGAAAATTTCCATTTTCCGTTCTCGCCATAAAGGTTTATTTGTCCTTTTCAAGCAAGAAAATAACGCTTGTTTCTGTACCAAAGGCTAATGCACTCATACATAAACTAGGACACGTGCATGTGGCTAACGAAGGGAGAAGGTTTATAGACTCGAGTAAGGTTAACCTCAAAGCTGTGTTGTTACATAATGGTTATGAAAAAAACCTTCCATTCCTGTGCGTCATGTTGTCAGTATGGAAGAAACTTATGAATCGATGGAACTCATTCTACAAGGTTTTAATTACTCAGTTCATAATTGGAATATCTGTGGTGATTTAAAGGTGATTTCCCCCCTCCTAAGACTGCAGTAGAGACACAAATGGAGAATACTTTGGAGGCGATAAAAGCGTAAACATGTAAAATTAAGGGAATAAAATAATATTGCAAAACTCCAGTTTCTTTTGGGTGCCCCTCTCCGTAGGTATATATATATATATATATATATATATATATATATATATATGGGAGAATTTACGAAAAAAACAACAACAGACGAGGACCATGTGGTGTAAACAACAAAAGAATGTATTAGTATGACGCTCGGGAATACGAAAAGTCTTTAACGTTTCGAGCTACGCTCTTCAACAGAAAGAATAAGGAGAAAACAAGGAGAAAAACATGGAGAAAAACACGGAGAAAAAAATTGAATGGTTTGGTCAGCGATCTATATATATATATATATATATATATATATATATATATATATATATATATATATATATATATATATACACATATATATATGATAGACCGATTTTCATATCTAACGTGACTTGGTGGTTAGTTTGATTTAGAAGATACCGTGTATAATGACAAGATATTTACATTTGTCTGTCATATAAAGTCTTGGCTAAAGCCTACATACAATCTCACCTTGAAAAATAGGCTGTAAAAGCACAGGAAATTTGTTAATTGACTGCATGACATCAATGCGTTATAAATTCAAATCGGTCTCCTTTCACAATTAAGGACATTCGTTTGCCTGTTTAATCCTAGCACGATTGAAAGATATTTTACAGACAGAGAACATATTGACATTTGTTTCTTATATATAGTGTTTGTTGTCTAATGTCTATTTTTTCTCTCTTTCTCTCTCTCTTTCTCTCTCTCTCTCTCTCTCTCTAACCATGGAACAAAACAAAGTTTTGACGCACCAGTTGTATGTACGTTTATGCATATATATATATATATATATATATATATATATATATATATATATATATATATATATATATATATATATACTACATACATATACACATATATATTGATATATATGCACTTGCGCACGTGTGTGTATAGCTATGTGTGAGAGAGAGATAACTGCAAATGTTCAAGTTGATAAAGATAACCTAGATATTTTGGAATTGACCTGAGTCTCTCTCTCACTCTCTCTCTTTCTCTCTCTCTCTCTCTCTCTCTCTCTCTCTCTCTCTCTCTCTCTCTCTCTCTCTCTCTCTCTTGAAGCGATTTCGTTTGATGTGAGGACTTGAACTCCGTACCTTAAGATAATAAAACACTCGTAAATCATGCAATGCACCCTCTGCTTACAGCGTACATCATCTTTATCTAGCTCTATATCTTTTAGAAACAGCATTTCAAATCTCCCTCAAATAACACCTTGCTACCTTTAAAAATTAACGACATATCGGATAATGTTATATTGTTAAAGTAACAAAAAAAAAATGGCGAGATTATTCCGTTTTTGAAGGCCTTTAATCACAAGTCAACTTAATCAATGCTGAATATACAACGGCAGAAGCAACAACAATAACAGCAACAATGATCGCAACAACAAATATCTCCTTGAAACATGAAGAGATCTTTAAAGTGAGCCTCTCCATTTTAATAGCTTAATTTACAGGCTATTGACCTCTCAAGTGTCTCTCGCGTAACATTTTCAGATAACTTGGCATTTATTCTTTAAAAAATAGCTGAACTGCAATGATGGAATTCAATATGCCGCTTTAATATACGATGGAATGCACCGGCTAACGAAAGAGATTCTACATGGTGGGATGATCGGCTAGAATTGGCAGCTAGATCTTCCTCAAATCACACCCCACAATCGCTTTTAAAGAACGCATTGTACACGATATCTCATGTTTTTTTTTTCTGTAAATTGCAAATAAAATGTGTCCCATCTTTATGAGACCCTGTATATATAAAAAAAAAACTTCTGTGTCCAGTTGAAAACAGACGACATGGACGAGACTGGAACGCCTTGGTTATAGGTCTGCTCGATAAGAACTAACTTTGGGTGAAAGAAGAATAAAGAAATAAGCACAAAAATGAGGGTGCTTATGCAGTTACTTTATCAACTGAAAACATCAGTCAAACGAACTTCAAATCACAACTTATTGCCTGCAGATATCTCTAAAGGGGTTATGTGCACACGATAACAGATCAAATCGTGCGTTAGGCCACAGTTAACATTTACGTTTTCCGAGAGTAATTACAAGTGTTGATAAAGAAATATAGTGATTCTATCTAAAATTCGCAACTGGTTGAAAAGGCAGCCTTTAAATAAAATTAAATTAACAAAATATACTCCATTGTAATATTTTCTCAATCGTACTTTCTTTAGAAGGCCACACTTAGTACTTCAGACGGCTGCACTGAGTACATCAAAACGATGCAATTAGTTCTTCAGAGAGCTGCAAAATAGCCATGTCTGGTCTAAAATCACAATAATATTAAAATATCAACTTGATTGAGAATCATAGTCACACATTTCAGGTAAATTATATTTTCCAGTTATAGAATTTGAGATATTACTAATTCGGGAACTGGGCTTACTGACCAGGAATCTGGCTTCTTTCATGACCTGCCTTACCAAAATAACAGCTGAGGCTCGTTAGGGTACACATGGTTGTTTCAGTATTTCAACCTCGTAAACATTCGCAGAACTACTGTGAATGTCTTGGGTTGTTTGTGTTGATAAAGGAAAATATTCTTAATCGCTTTTACCTTTTATTCGAGAGAAAAGGCAGTGTCCATAACTTACTACACAGTCTTCGAGACTAAAGAAAATAGGTAAGAAGGTATCCTTAAACTCGGGACCTGACCCGAATGCTTGTAACAGAGAGGAATCCACTAAGGGAGCCAAATGTGCCAGGTGATGGTGCTAAAACCTGCGACGTATTTAGTTTAGCACCCAGGACCATAGAGGAATTCGAACGCGGAACAAATATCACAAGGCATCCGATCTGATATTCGAATGCTTCACCAATCCACCGCATTGGATTGATACATTTTCATCGGCCTGACTGTTTGAAAGTCAAAAACTGACCTCAGTGGGATTCGAAATCGGAGTGTATTGAATCAAAACAAATATCACGAGCTATTTAATCCGACACTGAGACGACTTTGATACTACGCCACCCACGCCTTAATTGCATTTTAATATAAATCATATCAATGTAAAAGTAACAACTTGATCTAAAATCATGCCACTGGTTTCAATATAATACTGTGCAATGTAAAAACGAGCAACATAATCCCAATACAGTAGAAATATTGTGTTTTAGTATAAAATTACAATGCTGTGAAATAAAATCTTAATATCAAATTTCTGTAAGGCGGAACTGGCAGAATTGTTAGCACTCCGAGCTGGCAGAAACGTTAGCGCGCCGGACGAAATGCTTGGCAGTATTTCGTCTGCCGTTACGTTCTCAGTTCAAATTCCGCCGAGGTCGACTTTGCCTTTCATCCTTTGAGGGTCGATAAATTAAGTACCAGTTACGCACCGGGGTCGATGTAATCAACTTAATCCGCTTGTCTGTCCTCGTTTGTCCCCTCTGTTTAGCCCCTTGTGGGCGATAAACAAATAAGAGTTGTTAGCACTCAGAGCAGAATGTTTAGCGGCATTTCGTCCGTCTTTACGGTCTGAGTTCAAATTCCGCTGAGGTCGACTTTGCCTTTCATCTTTTCAAGATCGGTAAAATAAGTACCCGTTGAGCTCTGGGTCGATGTAATCGACTTACTCCCTCCCTGAAATTGCTGGCCTTGTGCTAAAATTAGTGAAGTTTATGCTCACGACTCGGTAACTAGCGGAGACATCGATATTTTCAGCCTTTAACACAAAACTACAGGGTGTCCACAAAGTCTGGGTACATGGAGTAAATAAAATCATAACATAAACAATTAAATATAAGAATTAATAATTTCTTAAAGTATATGTTAATCCCCATCTACCCAGACTTTGTGGATACCCTGTATACTGCCGCCCGCTTTTGCGTCTTACAAATATGATAGTTGTCTCCCGTGGTCCGAGAAAGACGGGTCTGTTATTTCTTGTACAACCTGTAAAAATGATTTGCTAATAACACTCAAATGTATGTACTGTACATTGGCTCACTGCCTCCATCAAATCAGCGTTGCCTGAACAGGTGCACGGTGTCGAAAGGATAGCATAGCAACGTAGGATTAAGTGTTTTGCTCAAGAACACAACGCACCTCTCGGTCCATGAATTAAAACCATGACCTCGCGATCGTGAGTGCAACACCCTAACCACTAGGCCATGCGCTTTCACCTTTCAAGTATATCGCCAAACGAATTCGCAACCGCTAAAGCGTATTCGCGTGTTCGAAGGATTAAGGGTGCTTCTTATATTACAATATTTTCTTTTTAACTCAAGTTTGTCCTGATAGACGAAAAATGAAGAGGTTTTATTCTGTAGTAACGCCGTGCGCATGCGTAGTCTCACGCATGCGTGGAATTCAACATACCAAGCTTTCCCGCTTTGATCTGTCTCTTTCTTGCTGGCCAGCGATTGAGCATGGACGTGTTTAGCTGTCTCTCTCCATCTTTCGAACTTACGCTAGACGGCTCGCTTACATCTACATACCAACGTCCCAACAACCATGCTCACACACACAGAAGCTGTAACAACAAACAAGAGCTAAAGATGTATATATATTAACCACCTTAAATAAATGTTGTTATGTTGATAGTCTGGAGTTCAGCGTTCCGTTAATTCTTAATTTTATATAGGAAAGTCAGGTATACATCTAATGATGTATAACCCACTTTCCTATAATTCTTTTATTCTTAAAGCCGCCAAAACCTGAAGTAATAACGAATGAGAGGTGCTCAACAAATCTAGTGTAACAAATTTTAAAAAATAATTAATTTTGAAACCACGCGCAGAAGTTAAATACAACACCCACATATACTCGAAACACAAAACGCAACACACAAAAAAGGAAATAGAAATGAATACAAAGAGAAAATATTAACCACCTAAAACCACAATAATCAATGGACAAAAAGTCAGTATTTCGAATTTATAAAGAAGTAAGTTGTCTTGCTGCCTCAACCCCGTCATATCCAACGACAGAAAAAGAAAAAAAAAGTAAAACCTCAACGTGTTACTAGTTAGAGGTGTTGTCAACTGTCTAAAAGAAGAAAATTTAAAAAATATATAAACACAACCTGTATATTGAAATGAAATCGATATTTCAAGCACATGAACTTTCTCAGACACGTGAGGAGTTGAGTTGAAAATGGCGAAAGTGGATCGATTAACGACAGAAGATAGATACAATGTATTTATTGTAAATAAATGTCAGATAGGCTGAGTTAGTTGTTGAAGACAATTTGCAGCTGTCCCTGTCATTGTCTTTTGTCGTCGCTTCCGTCGTTATTGTTGCTACCACCGCCGCCGCCGTTGTTGTTGTTGTTGTTATTCTTTAAGTCCACGTCAGCCAATTTCCAACAGACTTATGATACGTAGAAAAATCACTCAAATGAGTAGACGTAATCCAAAATTCTTGTCACCCTAACAAGCCATTTTGCAACCTTCTAAGTTTACATTGTGGATGCACCCCTGCGGCGTGCAGTGATTGATTGGTAGTTCTATGAGATGCAGCATTGCAATTTGGTTGGGTATGTTGCATTTTTGTCACGGTGTGTCCTTCTATACAAATTTAACCCGAGTCTTGGCTCAACTCGAAGAAGTGGTAGAAGAGACATGATCCAAGTACTTCAAAGTGGGATCGAACACGAGGCCTCGTCATTGTGAAATAAACATTTTAACCATTTATATATATGTTCTTGAAAACATTCGTACGAGGAGGCGCAATGGCCCGGTGGTTAGGGCAGCGGACTCGCGGTCGGAGGATCGCGGTTTCGATTCCCAGATTGGGCCTTGTGTGTGTTTATTGAGAGAAAACTCCAAGAGTGACCAGTCGAGGTTGCAAGGATGGTCTGGATCTCGACTGCGCAGAGGGAGCTCTGAGTTACCTGTCCGTGTTTTCTTTGTGTCGTCTGTCTGGATGTTTTGTCCCTTTCTTGTGTCGCCTGGCTGTCTTGATGTTTTGCGTTCTTGTCCTATTATATGTATAGAGAGAGGGATGTGTAGAGGCGGGGCCGTAGGTTAGTAGTTAAGGTGTTACTCTCCTTACTGTGGTTTCGATTCCTGGACCGTGCGATGCGTTGTGTTCTTGAGCAAAAAAATTAAAAAATTTTCATTTCACGCTGCTCCAACTCACTCAGCAAAACTGAGTAATCCTGCAACAAACCGGTGTCCCATCCAAGGGTGGGATGCGGACATGTACGCCGCAGAATCCGAGAAATCAATCTTATGAGCCCATGGCACGGGAAGGACCTTTGATCATTTACACACACACACACATACACACACCCCAAAATAAATGTACACACACTTTAAATGCTGATGAATAGAAATAATGAAGGTAGCCATACTAAGCTTTGAACACAGGAAATTTAACTGAAAGCATCACTGGAAGTTTGAAAACGTGGTCGAAGTACAAAGAGAGTTTGTAGGTGGGGGGAGCTTCAACCAGATCTGCCTATGAGAATTTCTATAACTCGAATTAGAACTAAATTTGAAGAAGATAGACCTGTTTAGAATGTCCACAAGAAACGTCCCAGAAGACTACGAACATCGACGATCCCCACAAAGCAAGAAAGAGCACTAGCCACGCATTGCAAGAGTTGGAAGAAAATCTATGCGACAAGTAAGTCGTGAGATAAGAATTTCAAATCAGTTTGCATTTTGAAGAACTGTCATCAGAAAAATTACATTCTAAGAATAGTCTATATTCTTAATGATGATTCAGACCAAAGAGTAGAGTTCTGCGAGTGGTGCTTGGTAAGTTGTGTAGAAGATTGTTTAATGTAATGAGGTCATTTTAAATTAAATAAATTAATTAAATAACTCAATTAATCACCACAATTGCACCAACTGGGGGCCTGTGAATCTACATATTACGAAGGAAAATCATGTGAATTTGCCAAGAATTACAATATGGAATGGCTTGTCATCAAAAGCATTAATTGGGCCATTCTTTTTTGACGGTATTTTGACTAATACTATTTACCTGAACTTGCTGCGACGATCAGCCATGCCAAGCATTCAAAAGTATTTTTAAGATGTAGAGTCTTATTTCCAGCAAGCAGAATCACAAACACGCCATTATATTAATGTAGGGCTTATCTAGAGGAGATTTTGGACAGACCGATAGATTGAACGAAGAGATTGAGTGAAATACCTTCTACATTCACAGTGCCTCACACCAATAGACATGTGTGTGTGTGTGTGTGTGTGTGTGTGTGTGTGTGTGTGTGTGTGTGTTCGGGCTCTAGAACTCATAAATCTAATTACTAGGTTTCCGTGGTGCATAAAGTAACAGAGATCACAAAATCTGCCCTGATCGGGACTCCGGTCTGTTATAAGAATCAAGGCATGCAATTTGAGTGGGAGGAGTAAATTGGTTGCATCGACTCCAATATTTTACTGGTACTTTAGTTTATCAACCCCAAATGAATGAAAGGCATGATGGATGAGTTTAGCAAAAAAATTTAGATTCAGATGAATATGGTACTTACGTTGAGGCACCAGAATTTAGTACGGTATTATCCATACAATTTCAAAGTAAGGTGATTAAGATCAAAATAAGCAACAAGGTTATCCAGAGATAATGCCATAAACTTTATCTGAATAGCCATAAACTTTATCTGTATACAATATATCAACATTGTTTTAAAACATTTAACTATAGTACTACATAAGACTTCCCTTGTTTCATTATCAATGGTCTGCTAGTGGGCGACCCCACTTAGTTGTCAGCCAACATTTTGTTTTAAGTTTTCCTTTACCAAACCTCATGATTTTTATGATTATATCAACTATGATTTCTGTCTGCTCTTTCAACCCTTCCCCTAACAGATAATGCCCTTTAATTTCTCAGCCTTAGATATACAAAGTTTGATAAACTAGTCTACAAATTAAAACTGACCTCATAAAAAAAACAAATAAAATCAGTGACAGGCAGAGGCTTCTTGACAATTTATTTATTAACTTCTATGTTGTAGTGGAGACAACATGTTCTTTGTCTACTTAACTGGTTGGAGATTTTAGGTATTATTATACTAATGTATCCATCTGTTCTAATTTAATTAAATTCTATGTCTTTGTGCAGCTGATGATTGCTCTGCATTTTAAATTGATGTAATGATTACATTGTTCATTTAAATGGAGTTGCATGAAACGATCGTACTGCATTACCTCTGGATATCCTTGCTGCTTATTTTGATATATATATATATATATATATATATATATATATATATATATATATATATATATAAAGAGAGAGAGAGAGAGAGAGAGAGGTATCTTATATGTGTGAGAGTATGTACGTATGTATATATATAGATATTCATATGTTTGCATGTATGCATATATATGTATGTACGTGTATGTATGTATGCATGCGTGCATGTATGTATGTATTTATTCATGTATGTATGTATGTATGTATGTATGTATGTATGTATATACGTATGTATGTATGCATCTATGTATGTAAGTATGCATGTGTGTATGTATACATGCATGTATGTATGTATCTATGCATGTAAATATGTATGTATGTATGTATGTATGCATGCATGTATGTATGTATGTATGTATGTATGTATCTATCTATCTATCTGTCTATCTATCTATTTATCTATCTATCTATCTATCTATCATCATGGACGGACGGTAGATACATCGGCTCCCATGTAAGTTGCATTTTTCACTTCTTAAAAGACCCATTTTGTTTTTAAATTTTGTATAAGTTGTGTATAACAAAATACTCCGGGAAAATATATTTTTCAAATCGGAAATAGCTCTATTTAGAGCCGTATTTCCCAAAATTCAAAAACGTCTTCCTCGATCCTCGCCATATTTTGTAAAGCAAATATGGCTAAGGTTTTCAACGAGGCCGATTTCCCGCTCCTAATGCCAGAGGCGAAAACACTTAATGCCAGAGGCGAAAACACTTAATGCCGTTCCGCATGAACGCAGACAAGTGATGAAGAAGAGCAATGATTCTGAGTCAACTGATGCTGCCTCAACCACCACCACTACCACCATCACGTGTAAAAACTCTGCTGCTACAACAGTCTTGCCTGCCACCGTCACCAGTGACAACAACAACAACGACAAAGACAACAACAACAACAGCAACAACAACGACAACGACACAAATGTCCTTGCTAACACGACCACTGTCTTCACCACTGCTACTACCAGTGACAACAACAACAGCAACAACAACAGGACACCGGCCTTCAACACCAACACCACCACTACTTCGACAAACTCTGCTGCCACTACCACCACCTTTGAACCTGGCAGTACCAACACCACTGTCAACACCACCATCAACAACTACAAGACGAACAAGATAAACAACACCACAAACGCCACAAACAACATATCTACCAGCATCACAAAAACAAATTTTGCCGATGCAACGAAAGAAAAAAGAACAATATTAACATTCAGCCAAAAACAAATCAATGATACAAAATCCCTTCTCACGAAAGAAGGTGACACTGTACAAATTACACATACCAAAAGAAATCATCGAAAACACAAACAAGAAGCACATATCATGCAGACTTATCAACAAGAAAACCAAGCGACCGGAGAATTTCTCCACCCAAAAAATTGAGATTTGTCTCAAACCGATATGGCCCTTTCAAAGTCATGTTACTTGGGGACGCAAATTTGCCACGGTCCTAGTACGCTTTAAGAGCGAAGAGTTAGCGAAGGAATTTTCGACACTCTCTCTCCACACAGATGACTTGGTGATGATACCGAGTTATCTTGGACAGAGAGTGACGAAGGTGACAGTAAAGAATGTCCCTTCACAAGTGGAAACACAGTGGATAGTAGGTTCTATATGCCTCGAAATGGAGGAGGCAAATATATTAGAAATTGCTACTGCAGAGGAGAAAAACTGGGAAGGAGGGAAAAAAATCGAAGTCCTCCTCCACATCACTGAAGAGGAGTGCCAAAAGATCCCCACACACATCCAACTGGCAAAGGACCACAAGTTTTATGTAGTGGTGGAAGGAAGGCGGCCACGTTGTTATGTATGCGGCAGCGAGGCACACCTCAAGGACAGTTGCCCAACCACCGCCAACCAAAAAAGCAACAAGCGCAACCACCAAAACCCAGGAAAAAACCCCTACTACCAACACCACCATCAACAATCAAAACAAGAGAAATACAAGCAACACCGGCAACTGAGAAGACAACAGCATCTGCAAAAACAACAAGTGAGGAAGCAGGAGAAAAGAAAGAAAATTTCAAGACTGTTTCCCCTCCCCCACATCACACACGCCTCACACAAATAACAAGCCACCAGCACCAACAAAAACAGCAACACAACCACTCATACAAGCACACACAGACGCTCACAATTTGCCCCTACTCCCTTCCGATTCCTCAGAACCTTCGTCGGAAGATGAAAGTAATGAGGAATGGCAAATAGCCCAGAAAGGAAGGAGGAAGAGGAGCAAGAAAAGAAAAGCAAACACAAACAAAGAAGGGAGATACACAACTCCCGAAAACACTCCAGACACCAACACAAGCACACACAACTACAACACAAGCAACAAAACCCCAAAAGCAAGTACACACACAATGCTCACTGCCATCAACACAAAAAACTCAGAGTTGATGGAATACATCAACACAAAAACAAACGAAGACATAAAAACCAGCAACCACCCGTACACAACACCGCCAGAACACATCAAAATACTACACATAACACCAACCCTGCACCACACACTAAAATCTATTTTTCCCAAGGCAGTTGGCAAATGCCAAAAATACCTGGCGAAAAAACTACACAGTGATCTCCTCGAAGAAAACCCGAAGGAGGAGACACAAAAACTCTCAAGCGGTAAGTGACTCTTTTTAAAACTTTAACACTCAAATCAAAATTATGCTCAAGATTGGTTGTGTAAATGCGCGTGGCTTGGGGTCCCCTTGGAAACAAGGGTACCTCCTAAACGACATAAAGTCACATAAACTAGAAATCATAGCCATAAGCGAAACCAGACTCCATGATCCGCGGGCCCTAACGTCCATATTTGGCAGACAGTTTAACATTTATTTTTCTCCCTGTCTGCCGAGAATGGGCGGTAGTGGCACGGCGGTACTCTTTCGCAAGAGTCTGGATCTCGAAGTAAAGACAGTATTCATAGACCCGGAAGGTAGATTGGTTGTTCTGGATGTCGATAGCAGCGATGGGTGTGCTTTTCGACTCATATCAGTATACGCACCACCTTTAACAGGTAGGCCGGATTTCTTTCGACGTCTAGAAGTATTCCTAGGAACGTCTCGTCCTTTACTTTTAGTGGGGGATTGGAATGCTACCTTGGTCACGCATCTAGACTATGTGGGCAAAGATAGGAATAGACGGGGATGCAAATGCCTCAAAGACCTGCTCAGACGCTTTCAACTGTCTGACAGGTACCGACTCGACTACCCGAATGCGCCAATGTGGACATGGACAAACCGCATCGGGTCGTCGAGATCGTATTTAGATAGAGTACTGTGTAGGAGAGTAGATAGAGATAGCATAGGGTGTCCACAATTTCACATAGTCAGCTACACGGATCACAAACTTGTGACGTGTACGCTAGACTTAGATAAGACACATAGGCAGGGCTCCGGTTACTGGAAACTAAAC
Source organism: Octopus bimaculoides (assembly GCF_046866305.1). Classification (NCBI taxonomy): domain Eukaryota; kingdom Metazoa; phylum Mollusca; class Cephalopoda; order Octopoda; family Octopodidae; genus Octopus; species Octopus bimaculoides. The sequence goes on along the minus strand of NC_142932.1, from coordinate 17,558,443 downwards.
GCGTCTTTCCCGTCGAGACAGGTTTTCAGAGACCGGATTAGCACGTTAGTAAAGAAGGCTTTGACGGGAGCCATCATCAATAACAAATGGTGGTTTGCCCTCAAGAGAGCAATAAAAGCAGAAGCGGTTAGGTATAGCAAAGCACTAGCCATAGACAGAAACAGAGTAGAGGGTGAGCTAGTTAAGAAGCTAGAAGAGGCAATTAGAAGTGGCATCGCATCCGACGTTTTGGGGGCGAGGTTGGCCCTAGACCAACACTTCAATGCTAAACACGAAGGGTGCGTTGTCAGGGCTAGGATGCGTGCTCTAACAAACGAAGGTGTTGGAGCCGTGCGAGAGGCCCGGGTGGCGGAGGCGCAACAGGGCAACAAAGCCACCATTCGGTCTCTGGTGGACGGACAGGGGCGCGAACTACTCGAGCCAAGCAAAATGTGTGAGGCCTTTCAGCGGCACTTTGCTCGACTGTTTGGGACGAGTGGCGAGCGAGAACGCAGGGTGAACTTCAGTGCCTACCTGCACAGCCTGCCACGACTCTCGGCAAGAGAGGCGGAGTGCTGCGAAGGTGCCATCACGGCGGCGGAAGTGAGGGACGCGATGGCGGGATGCTCGAGGGACAATCTCCGGGTTTGGATGGTCTGCCCTACGAGTTTTACAACTGTATGTCAGACTTGTTTGGAGACGTCTTGGTGGCGGTGTACTGCAACTGGCAGCAAAACGGGAGCATTCCCGGTTTTGTGAGTCGAGGAGCTGTCGGTGAGACACTGAGAGACTACGAAGCGGTAACGGGAACGAAAATCAACCGGGATAAGTCAGTGGGCTTGCGGCTCGGCACCTGGAGAAGCAAGCCCATGCCGTCAAGTAGCACCTCCGTCGTGGGACGTTGGACTGACGGTCCGGTTGAGTTGCTCGGGGTCTGGTTTGGACCAGACCTCCAAACGGAGAAGAACTGGGATGAGATAACGAGAAGGGTGGCCACTCTAGCCCGGCAATGGGCCGAGAGGAAGCTTTCCCTGAAAGGTCGAGCGGAGGTGGCGAACACGTTGCTGAAGAAAGATCGAAACAAGGGGGACGTCATAGATAACTTTAGGCCCATCATTCTGCTCAATGCAGACTTGAAAATTTTGGCCAAGGTGTTAGCCAAGCGGTTGGCGCTTGTCATCGAGAAACTGATCGGCAAGGCGCAAACGTGCGCCGTGCCGGGCAGGAACATCCATGACAACCTCCATCTGATGCGCTACATCATAGAGCGGGTAGTTAAGGAACCTGGCATGGGTGGGGCCCTGATCAATTTAGATCAATCGAAAGCTTTCGATAGGGTAGACCATCAATACTTGGAGGCTGTCCTCATAGCGGCCGGCTTCGGTCCCATTTTCCGCGGCTGGATGGCTGCCTTGTACAGAGGCATCCGTTCGGTAGTTCGCGTCAATGGGGATCTATCAAGACCCTTCGACATTGCACGTTCGGTCCGTCAGGGATGCTCCCTCTCGTCGCTTCTGTACGTGTTGATTCTCGAGCCACTACTGCGGAAGCTGGCGACGCTGAGGGGCATCCCGCGAGAGTTGGGATGCGGGACGAGCGTGTCGGCATAGGCGGACGACGTCACCGTCATAGTGTCTAGCCAAAAGCACATCGAGCTTGTCGGCGAGACACTGAGAGACTACGAAGCGGTAACGGGAACGAAAATCAACCGGGATAAGTCAGTGGGCTTGCGGCTCGGCACCTGGAGAAGCAAGCCCATGCCGTCAAGTAGCACCTCCGTCGTGGGACGTTGGACTGACGGTCCGGTTGAGTTGCTCGGGGTCTGGTTTGGACCAGACCTCCAAACGGAGAAGAACTGGGATGAGATAACGAGAAGGGTGGCCACTCTAGCCCGGCAATGGGCCGAGAGGAAGCTTTCCCTGAAAGGTCGGGCGGAGGTGGCGAACACGTACATCGCGTCCGTCATCTACTACCGCCTGACCGTCGTTCCTTGTCCCGACCCTACTACCATCACCAAACTGGAGCGCATCCTCTTCCGCTTCTTGTGGAAAGGAAGCGTTCCGATGGTTAGGCGATCCGTTTGCTGCCAACACCCGTTAAAAGGAGGACTGGGCATGCCGTGGTTGATGATGCGTAGACACGCGCTGAGACTGCGACATCTCTGGCTCTACGTAGACAGCGGTGAACAGGTGTGGTCACCGTTTGTGCGGCGCGCTTTCCCGCAGCTCGTCTCCATGACCGAACTGCAGTCGTGGATCAAGAAGAGGCCGAGGAAGGGCGAATGGCACCGCGAGTGTCGCGCTGCTCTTCGGCAACTCCAACAACCCGGGTCAACCTTGAGCGACTGCATCACAACTAACGCATCTAACGCATTCTATAGTGGATTAGTGGAGGGAAGGTACGACGACGATCTCGGGGCGAACCTGGGCGTCGACGAGGAATACCTGACCCGCCTGTTTAAGACGACCTTCGGACCGGGACCTATGGACAACTTCCAGAGATCCCTGGCCTGGCAGTGCTATCGAGAAGCACTACCCGTTCGGGATAAGCTCTACAGGCATGGCTCGAGAAACACGGGGCCGACCTGTCCGAGATGCTGGCAGAGCGACGAAACCGTTCTGCACGCACTTGTACAGTGTCCCACCATTTCCGAGCTGTGGGCTTACGTCGAACAACTGCTATCGCGTGTGGGACGAGTCGGTCTATCAGCCGAGTCTATCGTGAATATTCTCGCGCCTCCTTTCTTTAAACGGGAAGGAAGAGCTATTTACTTGTGGCTATGGCGAAAGAATGTGTATGGTGGACGCGTCTGAAAGGTCTAGAGACAAAAACTTTCCTCTCTGGGCAATCTCTCATCAACTTCTTCAAGTATCATCTGAAGAGGAAGGTGAGAGTAGAAAGGGAAGTCTTGTCTAGTGAATGCTTCAAAAAAAGATGGGTGAATGTAGCAAGGATGGCACGTGTGAACGACGGAGCCATCTTGAGCATAACCCTATGAACTAGAAAAAAATCCAAGAAAAAAAAAATAAAACAAAAAGGCAAAAGAGAGTCACTTACTGTTATAGTTTCTTCAATGAGAATATTGACCAAGGTTACCGTGGTCTTTTCCGTAGGCTTTTCTTTCCACGGCTAAACCTAAACTGTCCTCCCCTCTTTTTACACGAGAACATTACTGTGTGATACACGATCCCTATTGATCGCGTTTTTTTTTTGTTTTTTTTTTCTCTCGATCCCTTTTGATCGAACTCCCCCCTTTTTCCCTTCCTACGATCCCTTTTGATCGACACCCCCCCCCTTTTTTCCTTCCCCGTCCCCCCCAAAAAGCTGTACATTGTATTTGTCCCATCTTCGTTGAGCCCTGTGTGGCTAATAAAAGAAATGTATCTATCTATCGATCAATCTATCTATTTATCTATCTATCTGTCTATCTGTCTATCTATCGATCTATCTATTCATCTATCTATCTATTTATCTATCTATCTATCTATCTATCTATCTATCTATC
>NC_142932.1:17514959-17552459 GCF_046866305.1 Octopus bimaculoides | reverse complement strand
CATGTATATATATATATATATATATATATATATATATATATATATATATATATATATATATATATATATGCATATATATATTTATGCCCACATCTCTCTCAGATCATAACATTATAGAATTAACTATGTATGGTCCTAGACAACCCACTGACACCCACCCCACCAGGAGGACTCAAGCAATATCCAACCTGAATTTCCACGGGGCGGACTGGAGGTCAATTCGCAGAGAGATTCGAAATCAAAACTGGCATGACAGGCTTTCTATACAAGACAATGACCTCAAACTAAGTCATTTTATGTCAACCCTACAAGACATATGCACCAAACACGTGCCATATAGAAAGACCAGCAAACATGCCAATAGAATTCCTAGAGACAGGAAAATCCTTATGAGACACAGAACAAAGGTCTCAAACCAGTTAAATAGAGAACTGGAGGATAGGAAAAGGGCTAAATTAAAACTAACACTGTTAGAAATAGAAAACAAAATTAAACTCTCCCATGAAAAGGAGAGAGCAGAGAAGGAAAAGAGAGCAGTAGAAAGCATAAAAACAAACCCCAAGGCTTTCTATAGATTTGCAAAGGAGACTGCTACGGTGCAGTATAAGATAGGACCCCTGTTCCTGCCTAATGGCTCACTGACTGCAGATCCCACATGGATAAGTGAAGTGCTCAGTACACAATTCAAGAGTGTCTTCACCTCTCCTCTGAGTCACATGCAGATAAAGAACCCAGCTGATTTCTTTGACAATAGCACTCAGCAGAAGGGGACTGCATCCATTACCTACATCGACATTGAAGAGGAAGATGTGATAGCTGCCATAAATGAAATGAGCTCAAATTCGGCAACTGGCCCCGATGGTTTCCCAGCTGTCCTCTTAAAGTCGTGTAAACAAGAATTAGCAGGACCACTCCGGATACTCTTCCAGAGTTTCCTTGCAAATGGTAAACTTCCCAAAAAGCTGAAGGAAGGCACCATATGTCCTATCCATAAAGGTGGAAGCAGAGCAGAGGCTGGAAACTACAGGCCCATCTCTCTGACTTCACATATTAGCAAAGTCATGGAACGAATTGTCAGAAGGAGATTGATTGCGTTCCTAGAAGAAAATGACTTGCTGAATGAGACCCAACATGGTTTCCGTCCAGGTAGAAGCTGCCTCACGCAGCTCTTGCAGCATTATGACTGGGTCCTGAAGCAGCTACTTGACCATTCAAATGTTGATGTGATATATCTCGACTTTGCAAAAGCCTTTGACAAAGTTGATCATGGCTTGATATGTCACAAGCTGCGAAACCTTGGCATAGCTGGTAAATTAGGAGAGTGGCTGCATGACTTCCTGAATGGTAGAAGTCAGACAGTTGCAGCCAATGGAGAACTATCTAGGGAAACACAAATATTGAGCGGTGTTCCACAGGGAACTGTTCTGGGGCCACTACTGTTCATAGTGGCCCTTCTGGACATGCCCACGGTCACTCGGAGAGCCACTGTCACTAGCTATGCTGATGACACAAAGATATCTCAGGCAATAAAGAATCCTGATGATATTGTAAGCCTGCAGAATGACCTAAATGCAATATATGAGTGGGCAGAGCAAAATAATATGCAGTTCAATGCAAAAAAATTTCAAGTACTGTGCTACAAGACCACAAGTACCTCCCAACTGGCATACACAGGGCCTGGAGGTACTGCAATCCCAGAACCACAAACAGTGAGAGATCTGGGCATCAACATGTGTAGTGATGCATCATTTCACATGCACATTGTCAAGTTGACAGCAAGGTGCAGACAACTGGCGGGGTGGATACTGAGGACTTTCCGTACAAGGGATCAAAAAGTCATGTTGATTCTATGGAAGACATTTGTTCTGAGCCACCTAGACTATTGCTGTCAGTTGTGGTCACCACACAGTGTTAAGCGGACAGCAGAACTCGAGGCAATTCAGTGGCACTATACAAAAAAGATCGCCACAGTCCAACAGATGAACTACAGGGAGCGACTGAAGGCACTAGGTCTCTACTCCCTGGAGCGCAGGCGGGAGAGATATGTAATAATATACATATGGAAAATACTGGAAGGACTGGTGCCAAACTTTGGTATCAAGTACTACAGGAATGCCCGCACGGGTCGCCACTGCATGGTGCCAAAGGTACCGTCCACTGCATCTCACATAAGAACGAGATACTGCAGCAGCCTCGGTTTCAGGGGACCTCAGCTCTTCAATGCCCTGCCAAAACATTTGAGAGACATGCAAGACATGGATGCGGAGGTCTTCAAGACAAAACTTGACGCTTTCCTCTCCAAGATACCAGACGAACCAATGGCTCGTAATGAGACGCAGTTTAGGGCAGCTGTGTCAAATTCTCTTATACACCAGATGTGCCATCAAAACTCTTGATTGGACCATGTCAGGTGGGGGAGAAGAGCCATGCAAGGAACGTGAAAATCACGGTGGTGCACCAGCATGACCGCAGCCACTTGGCTGAAACCCATAAATAAATAAATAAATATATATATATATATATGTGTGTCTGTGTGTATAAGGTGTAAATATATATATGCATATATATATATACATGTGTTTATAAATATATATGTATTTATATATATATATATATATATATATATATATATATATATATATATATACATACATGTATATATATGTGTCTATGTATATATATATATATATATATATATATATATATATATATATATATATATACACACTTACGTATATATGATCATTGGCCACAGATATATATATATGATCGCTAGTCACAAATGGATTTTTTTCGTTTAACTTTACCTTACTTATGAGGAATACAGATTTTGAAACAGGGCGTTCTGTAGCTGAAAATTTGATAGAGGTGCGTTCATTTTGTCTATTCTTTCCCTCTATAAACTTGTATCCAGGTCCGGTTTCAAGCCAATTAGTCATGTTTTTGTTTTTCAAATTGGGCCCGACGCCAAGAGAGGGCCTCGTGCACATGCTAGAGCGGATGACGCTATGATGTATTTTTAGTATATCGTTGTGGTTAATGGTGCAGCATGAAGCCCTCAACGCTTTGCGACTGTGACTGGTGTACTACGTGAAGCATGAAACATCAGTCTTCAACTTTTTCAAAGTAGAAGGCCTCATTGACTTCCTAGGGCCAGCCCTGCTTATGTCCTTCAAATAATTCTTCATTTTACTATTATTTCTGAAAAACATCTTTTTAAAAATACCTTCTTGCAGGCATGACTGTATGTTTAAGCAGTTCGCTTCGCACTTTGAGCAATTGGCTTCAACTATAACCTCAGGCCGACTAACGTATTGTGTGTGAATTTTGAAGACAGAAACTATACGGAAGTCTAAATTACGCAAAAATGAAAATAACACTGACATCCCATTTTAACATATATTTATCAAAGTTACATTAGAATATCTTGAAATACTAAAGAGTAAGTTCAATTAAATCGCAATTGGCTTCAACCACGGCCTCCAGACGACTTCGCAATCTCCTGCAACTCTTCTGGACAATCTCCTTGTTTATGTTAGTGAATGCTGCCATAATCCTTGTCTGCAGTTCTTCTTTTAGTTATGTTGGTCTCTCGCTCAACTGCGCCCCACACATAATAAAGGGGGCTGCAGTCTGGGGAGCTAGGTGGCCAGATGTTAGGAATGATGTGATCGCAGAAATTGTCTGACAGCCATGACTCGGTTCTCCTGCTTGTGTAGCATGGTGCAGAGTCCTGTTGCCAGACACAGGGTTTTCTAGCAGCCACCCTCTTGACTCACGGTAGCACTACCTCTTCCAGGCACTTGATGTAGGTCTCCGTGTTAAGTCTGAGGCCATGTGGGAGGATGAATGGAGGCATAACGTAGCCATCACTAGTGATCACTCCTAACACCATGATGTTGACTGGATGTTTTATTTCTATCACTCTCGGTACATGTTTTGGAGACAAGGCAAGCCAACGGTTGTTCTGTGTGTTCAGTATCTATTCGTGTTAGAGCTTCCGGCGCGAATGCCAAGCAGTATAGCATGTTGTTTCCAAATTTCTGGCAGAGTGAACTGCGTCATAATACTGTTTTCCTCACATACTGCGCCCAACTGACCCTACTGTACAGTGTAGTCGACAAAATCAGAACAATGAGCATGCTCGAAATTAAAAATTTTAAATGGCGACACTTCGGGATGCCTTTATCTCTACTAAGTATAGATGCAGATGTGTTGTCTAAGATTAATTTTGAAGATCTGATCAAAGACTTTGCGATTCAAAAAGTAGGAGGAAACTTTTCAAATATATGTAAAGTATACAAAAATAAACATTATTTTCCCTCTTACTGTTTTGTTTCGTTTTGAAAAATCAAAATTTATTTTATGGTTTGTTATTGTTTATATTCTGAATTACATAATCTTTTATGGGGGCACCAAAATCTTTTATGTGCTTAGGGCCTCGATGGGTCTTAATCCGGCCCTGGGGCTGTATTTCATTCATTCCTGAGCCCTACAATTCCAATATACCTAAACTTAATAAATATATGACCCTAATCTATTTACTTATTTATTATATTTACCTATGACTTATTTTTGATTTATCGTTTTAAATTTTTATTTTAATCCCTCGGTTCCCAATGAGCATACAACCCTCATTAACACCACAATTTATTAAATTTTAAATTCTATATTTTAATATTATTGGTATCTATTTCTAGCACCACTATAACCATGAGAGTCCTAAATCTCCCCTCACTTCCATTCTTATCAGGTTCCCTTTAGGTTGAGATGTTCATTATCTTTTACAACCACTTTATTATCACTTTACTATCACTACCCCCACGCTCTCCCATTTTCGCTAAATCTTGCCCGCCATGATGGACATTTGACATCATCTGACGTCTGCCGTTCTTCATCTCTATCTATCTATCTATCTGTCTTTATACCCACTAACCTCTCTCGACTACCATACTCTCACCATTTTGACTAGTATACATCTACTCTACGACATCCACTTGTCTGTCTTTTCTTCTGACTATACTATAATATTCCTATGCGGTCCTCATTCATTCTCTGTTCAAAACTGGAATTGGTAACCTCCACTATTCCTCGCCGTAGATCATCATCGAACATTCTCACCTGAAGCTACGACTGGACATTACCTATAACTGTATTTTTCATTTGATCATGGATCCACCTTATACATTCCTATTTTATTCTTATCATTCCCTCATTATTGAAAAACTGGAATGCACAAATATCCTCGATTGGGGACTTTCCTTCGCTTTTACATCTCTCTTACTTCTACCTCTCTGATGACGGTATACTCAGCCTATGAAATATTTACTCAATATGATGATCCACATGCTTGGCTATTCTAGAAACAGCTATAAGATGTTCTGTATTTCTATATTCGCTATCTAAATTAAATGTTTTTTTCAAGTGATGAAAAACGATTAACTTTTATTATTTTACTTTAATCACCATATATATATACATAAGTATTTCATATTAATTCATTTGGTACTTATTGTTGGTTGAGATATATATATCTAATTATGTTCTACTTACGATCTGACGATTAGCTATATTTTTGAATAGAATTTATTTTCGATAATTTCAATTGAGTTTAATCGATTTAAATTTCCTTTCTATTTGAAAATTAGTTATGAAACACGTGTAATCATTTTATCATCTTTATCTTATGATATTTACTTTGTTTTATACTATACTCATTTATTGTGCGTTTAATTGTTAATTTTTCTATATGTGATAGTGGATTTTCATCGATGAGTTCTTGAAACTTGGTTATTTTCCGTAAAACTATATACATGTATATATACAAGAATAAGGGCAGGGAATCCTCAATTAATAATAGAATTAATAATTAACAATTTTGCCAAGTAGTTCAGTATGAAAAAACCTTTATCGGTAAAACCATTTATCATCATAAATATACAGGGATTAGCATTGAGTTGCTTCTCCAACATACTGAAAATTTAGAAATAGCAGTCAAAGAACTTTGACTGCTATTTCTAAATTTTCAGTATGTTGGAGAAGCAACTCAATGCTAATCCCTGTATATTTATGATGATACATGTATATATATATATATATATATATATATATATATATACGGCAAAAAAGAAAATAGAGGGGGGGTCCAAAAATGACATACATCAGCTGGTAGACATTCTAGTATGTCTATTTATTCTAAAAGATAAGGAAGTATTATAAGAATATATACACATGCAAAGATTGTGTGTTACACACATATGTACTAGTAATACATAAAAGAGTAAAAGATCAGTTTCTTACGCCCGTTTCTGCCAAGAGGCCACGATATTCTCCATGCTAATTCCATCTCTTCAGTGTTCTGTAGGGCTGGGTAGATAAAGTCTGGATGTCGAGTGTGCCTTCTAGGCTTCTTCAGAAGGTCTAAATGGTTAGGAGAGCCGATACATACAAGAATCGTTTGGTTGGTTGGTTTCCCTACCTCTATCTCTAACGGATATATATCTACATATATATATATATACACACACACATATATATATATATATATATATATATATAAATATATGTGTATGTATATAGACACACACACATTCATTCATACACACACACACACGTACACACACACACACACACACACACGTACACACGCACTCACACGCACGCACATACATTTGTATATGAGTGTATGGGTTCAGACGTGCAAATAAAATCATGTGGCTATTGTTCTTTGATCACGATTAGGTTACTTAAAATATAGAGCTCGTGTGTGTGTGTGTGTGTGTGTGTGTGTGTGTGTGTGTGTGTGTGCGTGTGTGTGTGTGTGTGTGTGTGTGTGTGCGTGCGTGTGTGTGTGCATTTAAGTAAATCCGAAACAACTACATGACTAAGCATAAATCCTTATTTGAGTTTATGTCAAATATTTGAACATGAAACACCGACACGTGTGAGTGTGTTTATATCAGGTGCACATAGGCACAAATAGAATTATTGTTGTATGTATACAGTGTATACATACAGCAGGCGTGTGTGTGTCGTTAGAAAGCCTGCTTCCCAACCATGCAATCTTGGGTTCAGTCCCATTGCGCAGCGGCTTGGGCAAGTGATTTCTAGTATAGCCCCTGGCCGACTAAAACCTTGTGAGGGTATTTGGTTGATGGCCACTGAAAGAAACCTATCATACATACATACACAAATATATATATATATGTGTGTGTGTGTGTGTGTGTGTGTGTGTGTGTGTGTATCCGGGGTTGGACAAAATAATGGAAACACCTAGCATCATAGCATCATAATTTTGAAATATCTATAAAACCGTCAAAACCGTTTATTTTTATGTTTTTGATTTATTATTAGTGTTGCTTAATGCGTTTTGCTGAAATTGCTGTTTCTTTTCAGATATCATTAGAAAAAGTAATTAAAATTCATTAAAATGAAAGATCTATCAGACTTTCAAAGAGGTCAAATTGTTGGGTCTTGTATGGCAGGCGCTAGCGTAACGAAAACAACCGAAATGTTTGGTGTATCAAGAAGAACTGTGTTGAAAGTAATGACAGCCTTTGAAAAAGAGAGGAAAACCTCCTCGTCGAAACAAAACTCTGGAAGAAAAGCAAAACTTTCCGATAGGGACCGTCGGACTCTTACGCGAATTCTTAGAAAGGATCACAAAAGTAAAGCTCCAAAAATTACTGCAGAGCTTAATCACCACCTCGAGAACCCAGTTTCCAAAAAAAAAACTGTTCGCCGAGAGGGCTGCAATCAGAAAACCACTACTTTCAAACACAAACGTTACAATGCGTTTAGAGTGTAGTAAAAGCCTACAGAATTGGTCCCTAGAGCAGTGGAAGAATGCTATTTTCTCGGATGAGTCATCCTTTACCTTATTTCCGACCACCGGCCGAGTATACGTGTGGAGACAGCCAAAATAAGCATTTGACCCAGACTGCCTTCTTCCAACGGGTAAACGTATAGGAGGATCTGTGATGATCTGGGGGCTATATCTTGGAAATCCGCCGACCCAATGATTTCCCTTCATGGCAGAATTAATAGTCAAGACTATTTAAGCATTTTATCTGGTCAAGTTCATCCTATGGTTGCGGAACTGTTTCTGAAGGTAAACGCAATCTTTCAGGATGATAATGCACCAATTCACACAGCTAAAGTAGTTACTGAATGGCACGAGGAACAGTCTAGTGAAGTTGAACATCTTATCTGGCCACCACAGTCCTCAAGGAGTCGATATCCTCCACCATCATCACTACAAGAACTGGAGATTGTTCTAGCTGAAGAATGGACAAAAATTCCTTTGGAAACAATTCAAACTTTGTACGAGTCCATACCTCGTAGAATTCAAGCTGTAATTACTGCTAAACGTGGTCCTACCCCATATTAAAATTAATTCGTTTGAAATTTTAAGGTGCTTCCATTATTTTGTCAAATCCCTGTATATATTAAAGGCGGTGCTCCAGCATTGCCGTAGTCAAATGACTGAAACAAATAAAAGAATAAAATAATATTATGTGTGTATACACACACACACACACACACACACACACACACACATATTTGCATATACATGAATATTGGAATGTGTATGTATGTATGTATGTATGTATGTTTGTATGCATGTATGTATGAATGTGTATGTATGACGTTTGTATGTGTACAGGTATTTTAGTTTATGCATGTACATATGTGAACAAACTTGTTCGCCAAAAGTTCAAATAATGAATAGATCAGCATTCGATCATTTTTTCTGCTATCGATCAATCACCAATCAAAATGAGGTCGGACCCTGTATGTGATTTCGCATCCTGCTAAAAGCAACAGCCAAATATTCCTCTATTTGACATCTTAACTGTCTTAATGTGACACTGACTTCCCTTACACATTGGAAATAGACAGTATAGTCACGGCTGCAGCGCCTTGATTTACAGTTTTCATAAACAGTAACAACACTATCATTACTACTACTACTACTTCTACTATTACATAACAATCGCACACTCCTGTCTTCTTAGTACAACCACCTGTAACATGCATCGTCCTTTCTACTACTACTACTAGTTTTAATACTACTACAGCTGATATTTTTCACCTTCTCCACCACCACCACCACCACCACCACCACCACCACCACTCCTACTTTTACTACTATTGCTGTAACTAGTACTGTATTATAATGACGACAATTAATACTAATAAGTACTATCACTACAGTTCATATTTCTACCACCACCACCACTACTACTACTACAGCTAATTTACTACTACACCGGCTACTACCACTACTACTACTAATACAGCTGGTACTGCATCTCCTGCTGCTACTTTTATTATTACTATCGCTTTCTCTGCTGTTACTGCTGCTGCTACAACTACTACTACTACTATCACCACTACCACCGCCACCACAACCAGTGTCACTACTACTACTACAACTACTATTATCACTTTTATGAACGTAACTACGACAGTATGTAGAATCTAGAAAAGGACATAAACAAAATAACCAGCGTGTCGACAACAACACTAAAAAAACGAGCAACAAGAAGACGAACAAGAACCAGTAATTCTAAGTTGATATATCGAAGAATTTATTTACCAAAGGATTCATTTACCCTACCAAAATGGGGAAATCTTTGTTTAAAAACGGTAAGTTAGTTCCATTCTGTGTTTCATTCTCTTTACATTTTATTCTTTCTTTGTATTACATCATTTTAATAAATATGTTTTTTATGCGTTCAAATTTTGCTGGTGGTTGTGTTATAACTTTCATCTATGGATTTTGTATATGTGAGTCAGCTTTAACATTTAAAAGTAGTATGACTTAACAGAATCGATAAATCATTGAACAATAATGTTTTGCGGAATGGTATATTAGCTTTCTGACTTTTACACATTACGTTCTGAGTTCAGATCTTGTTAAGATTCGTTATTGTCTTTCCTGTATCCGGAGTCGTCTCATTTTTAAATATTTCAACATGTTTTAGCCATTTTAATTGTTGAGCAGCGTTCATACCGACCGACACCTCGTACATGTTTTTATTTTAAAAAAATAATAATAAGTCTCATGCTTGGCTTATCGATTTCTCTTGGTTGAGCCGCTAAGTTGCGAGACACAAACAACGGAACACAGGTTTTGAAGTGTTGTTATTGTAAATACAAACATGCAGAAAGACACACACACACACACACACACACATACACACACACATACACACACACACACACACACAAACAAACAAACACACAGATAAATAAAATAAGTATCTGGGGGTCGATATACTGAGGTCACCGCCATTTACCCGTAGGGTAAACCTGTCCGTTACCAAACGAAGTACGCTTGCAGGACATAAGATCTAGGGGCACAGGAACTGAAAAGAAGACCCCCTAATAAGCACCTGTTGGCTTTATGTCGTTCGTAAAGAAAACATCGAAACAAACGAAGAAACAAAACAATGAATCCAACTCCTTCCTATTAAATTTTGGCCTTGAGCCAATCAAAGGTAGGCTTGATATAGATCAGTAGTTCTCAACCGGCGTCCATGTGACCCTTAGAGGTCCACATAAATTTTGTTAAAATTCATCTGCAATATTTTAATATTTTGGTACTTTGTTACTTTGTCGGTTACGACGAAAAGGGTTCCAGTTGATCCGGTCAACGGAACAGCCTGCTCGTGAAATTAACGTGCAAGTGGTTGAGTACTCCACAGACACGTGTGCCCTATATACATATATACGACGGGCTTCTTTCAGTTTCCATCTACCAAATCCACTCACAAGGCTTTGGTTGGCCCGAGGCTATAGTAGAAGACACTTGCCCAAGTTGTCACGCAGTGGGACTGAACCCGGAACCATGTGGCTGGTAAGCAAGCTACTTACCACACAGCTGTCTTTTAATCTCAGGAAGATTCAGCTTGACACAGAATGTGACAATGCCGGCTCTTTGAAATACAGGTACTACTAATTTTTTGCAAACCGAGTAAACCGGAACAATGTGATATGAAGTATCTTGCTCAAGGACACAACGTGTCGCCAGGAATTGAACTAATAACCTTACGGTTGTGAGCCGAATACCCTAACCAGTAAACCACGCGCTTTAACTGATATTTTAACAACTTTTTATACAATTCCTAATAATATTTCATTATAAGAATATAATATGATTTTTTTAAACATTGAATGGCTGTATGGGTCCTTCCAAGTAAAATTGGAATCAAAGGGGCCCAGAAGTAAAACAATGGTTAAGGAACATGGTATAGACAAAAGGGAGACAAAATGACTTGTGGTTTCTACTCTTAGTTCAAATCCCGAACGGGGTTGACATAATTTTTTACTCTTTCAGAGTCAGTAAAAATAAATACAAATTAAGATTTTCGTTATTGTTTTTGTTGTTGTTGTTGTTGACACTCCGTCGCTTACGACGTCGAGGGTTCCAGTTGATCCGATCAACGGAACAGCCTGCTCGTGAAATTAACGTGCAAATGGCTGAGCACTCCACAGATACGTGTACCCTAAACGTAATTCTCGGGGATATTCAGCGTGACACAGAGTGGGACAAGGCTGACCCTTTGAATTACAGGCACAACAGAAACAGGAAGTAAGAGTGAGAGAAAGTTGTGGTGGAAGAGTACAGCAGGGTTCGCCACCACCCCCTGCCGGAGCCTCGTGGAGCATTAGGTGTTATCGTTCAATAAACATTCACAACGCCCAGTCTCGGAATCGAAACCGCGATCTTACGACCGCGAGTCCGCTGCCCTAACCACTAGACCATTGCGCCTCCACTGTTGTTCTGTACCTAACACTTATAAATTATAAAATTTATTTTAAAAGAAATATTTCTTATATAGAGATTGTGTGCGCCTTATAACCACGTGATTTCGAGTTCTATCCCACTGTGCGGTACTTTGGGCAAGTGTCTTCTTTTATAGCCCCGAGCCGACCAATGTCATCTGAATGAATTTGATAAATGGAAACTGTGTGGAAGCTCGTCGTATGTGTGTGTGTGTGTGTGTGTGTGTGTGTGTGTGTGTGTGTGTGTCTTTGTGTCTGTTGTCCCCTCTTACCGCTAGACGACCGTTGTGGGTTTGTTTCAGTAGCTTAGCAGTTTGGCTAAAGATACCGATAAAATAAATACTAGTTTTTAAAAAGAAAAAGAAAAAAAGAATCTGGTCGACGTGTCTCCCTTTTGTCTATACCATGTTCCTCAACCATAGTTTTACTTCGGGGCCCTTTTGATTCCAATTTTACTCGGAAGGACTCATACAGCCATTCAATGTTTTAAAAAAATCATATTATATTCTTGTTTAACTAAAACTTTTTGAGAGAGAGCTCCAGCATGGCCGCAGTTCAGTGGCTAAATCAAGTGAAAGATAAATGATAAGAGTTGCAAGTAAAAGTACCGGACGAGATTATTTCCTTCCCGTCCTTAGTTGAAATCCGCGCCAGGGATCTAATTGGTCCTCCTTTCCTTCCGGGGGGATGAACTAACGGTATAGCCCTACCCCATCCATCCTCTCTCTCTCTCTCTCTCTCTCTCTCTCTCATTAAGGCTGTGTTGTATCGTAAGTAGCAGCTCTAGTAGAGCGGTCGATGTGATGTATTGTTTGGTTTGTGTATATAGTTCCCTCCCTTGAAGTTCTAAGTTCAAATCGCGCCAGAAGGGGCGGAGTGAGTTTCCTTTTTATAATTCCGTATTTTATATGAAAATAATTTTTAAAAAGTACCAGTAAAGTACTACAGTTAATTGTAAATAATTCCATTTTAATACATGGCCTGTGTCAGTCAGAATCTATTTCTACTATATAGTTGAATATCTTTACAGCCTGAATTGAGACCTAATTGAAACTGTTTACTTTTACCCTTTCAATGAGCGAGAAATTAATAAACTAATCGGTACTTTTTGCTTATCTCACCCCCATTAAAAAACTGAGTTAATGTGATGACGAGAGATTGGATTAAAAGAGTTAGATCCTTTTGATTCAATACTTCAACACATTACTGACGTTTGACCGTCCCAACAGGCATGGTAGGCGCAGGAGTGGCTGTGTGGTAAGTAGCTTCCTTACCAACCACATGGTTCCGGGTTCAGTTCCACTGCGTGGCACCTTGGGCAAGTGTCTTCTACTATAGCCTCGGGCCAACCAAAGCTTTGTGAGTGGATTTGATAGACGGAAACTGGAAGAAGCTCGTCGTATATATGTATATATATATATATGTATGTGTGTGTATGTGTTTGTGTGTCTGTGTTTGTCCCCCAACATCGCTTGACAACCGATGCTGGTGCGTTTACGTCCCCGTCAACTAGCGGTTCGGCAAAAAGAGACTGATAGAATAAGTACTAGGCTTACGAAGAATAAGTCCCGGGGTCGATCTGCTCGACTAAAGGTGGTGCTCCAGCATGACTGCAGTCAAATGACTGAAACAAGTAAAAGAGTAAAAGAGTAAAAGCGATTCAATAAGATGTTTGATTTCTTCAGTTTTCCTGCTTATTAATCTCTTCAGCTTTTTTATGATTTGTTATAAAAATATCATCAGATTCAGTAAGATGTTTCATCGTTTCACTTTTGTGTTTTTCGATTTTCTAAGGATTAAGCATTTTTTTTAAGATGACGGAGATAACCAAAAGTACCGATATCTCTCATAAAACTTGGGGAGATGACCCAATTTTTTTAATGGGGTTGAGATAACCAAAAAGTACCAACTAATCGTGTTCAAGCAACAAATTGGATCAGCTTATACAGACATCACCAAAATATTATAATTCCATTCTTCCGTCAGAGCTGTGAAGGTTACCGACAGAAGGCTGCGTTTCAGTTACGTCCCTTTAATTTCTGAATACCAATCTTGTCGATATCAAATTTTGCATTACTCACTTTTTTTTTTTTTGCCAGGGCAGTTGCATAACATGAGACGACGCTCTTATGGGGTGGAGGGACAGCGTTTCCTGTCTGCTGAATAAGCCTGCATAAAGAGCAGGTGTGAGGCAAATTCAAGGGTTGTCCTCGAGGGCAGCACATACTCGAACTACGTCACTACTCCACGGGATTCGATGTAATATGCACCAGTCAGATACTGAGGTGGAGTCGATTCAGTACCCTACAGGGACGGACTGAGAGTATTAAGGACCTTGGGCATAGCTGTTTACCGGGCCCCGTAGCACTGATATAAAGGTAGAGTTAACATGTAGAGTGCGGGCCCCTCAGAGCTCCGGGCCCTCGGGCAGTGTCCGATTGACCGACGGCTCAGTCCGCCCCTGGTATCCTATAACCCGTATCTATAAAAGTGTTACCATATAGAATTGTAGAATTTTTTATCATGTCTGTCATTAGTACGCCGAGCAAAATGCTTAACAGCACTTAGTCCGTCAAATTCCGCCGAGGTCGACTTTGCCTTTCATCCTTTTGGGGTTCGATAAAATAAGTACCAGTTGATCACTGGGGTCGATGTAATCGACTTTTCCCTTTCACCGAACTTGCTGGCAAATTTCGAAATCAATTGTGTCTCTCTTTTAAATTTGTAAAGGCGCAGACGGTGCGTTGCGTTCTAGGGCAAAGACACTTACTTTCATCTTGCTCCAGTTTACTCAGCTGCAAACGAGTAACCCTGTAACGAACTGGCGTCCCGTTGAGTGGGAATATTGTGACCTCGATCATTTATGCGCCATGGAAACCGGGTAGCCACATCGGACGCAATGGAAACCGGATAGCCACCCACATCAGACGCCATGGAACCCAAGTAGCCACATCAGACGTCATGGAAACCGGGTAGTCACATTAGGTGCCATGGAAACCGGGTAGCCACATCAGACGCAATGGAAACCGGATAGCCACCCACATCAGACGCCATGGAAACCAAGTAGCCACATCAGACGTCATGGAAACCGGGTAGTCACATTAGGTGCCATGGAAACCGGGTAGCCACATCAGACGCAATGGAAACCGGATAGCCACATCAGACGCCATGGAAACCAAGTAGCCACATCAGACGTCATGGAAACCGGGTAGTCACATTAGGTGCCATGGAAACCGGGTAGCCACATCAGACGCAATGGAAACCGGATAGCCACATCAGACGCCATGGAAACCAAGTAGCCACATCAGACGTCATGGAAACCGGGTAGTCACATTAGGTGCCATGGAAACCGGGTAGCCACATCAGACGCAATGGAAACCGGATAGCCACATCAGACGCCATGGAAACCAAGTAGCCACATCAGACGTCATGGAAACCGGGTAGTCACATTAGGTGCCATGGAAACCGGGTAGCCACATCAGAGGCCATGGGAACCGAGTAGCCACATTAGACGCAATAATAACCGGGTAGCCACATCAGACGCCATGATAGAACTAGGGTGTAAGTGCAAGAGGTGGTCAGACTCTACATAAGGAGTAGACAACTGTCATGTATGTACGTATGTATGTACATATGTATGTATGGATGGATGGATGGATGGATGTACAGTGTGTGTTGGTTGGCTGGTTGGCTGGTTGGCTGGTTGGTTGGTTGGTTTCGCGTATGGCATCTTGAATTTTATCTCAAATTTATCGAAGCCGAAAGGCTGAAACACAAAACCGATGTCAACTGGAATTGAACAACAGAATATGAAAAGGGGCGTGGCTGTGGGAAGAGGTGCAGGCATGGTTACATGAATGAAAAGTTCGCTCCTCCACAACGGATTCTGGTGTCACTGTTACGACTGTGGGGTGATCTATGCTTTGTGAATGAAACTGGTAAACGGAAACTGTGCAGAAGCGTGTCGTATGGGCACGCACTGAAACATACGAGTGAATATACATATATATATATATATATATATATATATATATATATATGTGTGTGTGTGTGTGTGTGTGTGTGTGTGTGTGTGTGTGTGTATACATGTGCGTACATGTGTGTGTATACATGTGCGTACATGTGTGTGTATACATACATGTATGTATACATATGTACATCTATCTATGTATGCATGTATGTATTTGTGTGTATGTATACATGTATGTATGTATTTATGTATGTATGTATTTATGTGTGTATGTATGTATTTATGTATGTATGTATTTATGTGTGTATGTATGTATTATGTATGTATGTATGTATGTATGTATGTATGTATGTATGTATGTATGTATGTATGTGTGTATGTACATATATCAATCAGTCAGTCAAATGTCCTTACGTGAGAGGAAGTTGAAGAAACCTCCGCTGATATACGCTCATGACTGTATAGAGTATACAAAACACTCCATTTCACGCCGTTTCAGTCCGCTCGGCTGTAAAAGGGTAACCCTGTGACGGAATAGCCCTTCCGATCAGCGAGGAATGTTGTCTTGCTCGCTTTGTCAGCAGGATGGGGCGTTATTCGAAAGCTAAAAACAATACGAATCGCATCGTGACCAACGACGTTTAACGTGCGGTATTCTGGTCTATACCGTTAAGTGACTGTAAATTGAGAATGGGAGGCTGTTCCGTTGAACATTTAACTTCCCAGCTATTCCCAGTTATTACTGGGAACCCATTTATATATCCTGGCGTTGGATATATAATTTAAGCAGTGGGGAGTGACTTTCTTAAAAGTAGCCGTACTTTTTTCTCGTCAGCCCAATTTTTACATTCTTTTTTGAAGATTTTTTCGTATCTTTATAAATATGCAGAGAAGGTAATCCCTTCTGGTTTATAACTAAATTCCTCAATTGAATTTGCTACACTGTCTTGCGAGTAAGAACCTGCAGTATTTTCCGACTTCTTCAATATCAATTCGTTTTTATTTTGCTCGAGAGCATAAGGAACCTCTAGGCCTCAGAGTTGAAACCATAATTGCTTGATCGCGAGTGCAACGCCCTAATCATTAAGCCACACACCTTCATACTGTATAATTAAAATAGCATGAAATATTATATAAACCAGTTTAAGACAGGAAAAATTAAACAGATACGCTGAGTAGATCTGAACTACGTAATCTGTAATTTTCTAGGTGACTTTGTTAACGCACGGAGCGTGGAATCGCAATGTCACTGTAGACTAGATTTAACTCAAGCAGTAAAATCTGTCCTGAGAGAACTCGACTCCAACAAAATTGGAAAGTAGAACAATTAGCATTAGATATTTATAACGTGTGTGTTTGTGTGCTATTTATACCAGTGCTCCGCAACCGGTATGCTGCGGCACACTGGTGTTCCACGAGACGATGCTAGGTGTGCCGCGGTGTAACCTGAACATAATCTTTTCCCTATACTTTTAGTCATATCGTTAGTTCAGATATGCCGCTGAGTAGCTGAGGGTTCTTCACCCTGACCTTAACAAAAGTGATAATTATATTCATCGTTTTGCATCCCTTAAACAGCAATTAGTCTGAAGGTCTTGCCTTTGTTGCCGTTCACATTCAGTAACACCGACATTTTACACAGACCAAAATATGAACACTGTTCGTAGTCGTAAAACATAGAGGTGCATATGTGCATGTGTCCCAGAAAATTTGTCTCGTTAATAGCATCGGTGATAACTGATTGTTTATATACGATAAGGTTGGCAAATGGTGACATATTACGAGTTGCCAAAACGCTAGGATTTGACAGTGAGTCTAAAATATATGGAATATTTTAAAACTGCAAAATTACATTATATTACATGGCCAAATTAAAGTACTCCTCAAATCTCTAAATATCTTTCATTTCCAAGGCAAGTGCATTCTCGGTGCTACAGAATCTCTTAAAATAAAAAATGCACCTAAATGGTAATACATTACATTGTTAAATAAATAATATATTGGATACAACACCCTTTATATATAAATACGCCAAGGCCGAAGTGCGTTTCGCTGTCACGTGATTAGTTGAAGAGAAAGGCGAAGAGCGAGAAAGAGAGAGAAAATAAGATGAAAGGTAGAGAAATAAAAAGAGGAAGAAAGAAGAATCCATGACGTGAGATAGGAGGAACATAATATTCATTACGTGGTTAAGAAGTTAGTTGAAGGGAGTAATATAGAGAAAGAGAGTTAGAAATGCAATGTTTAGCAGAGGGGTGATGTTCTGGTGGTGAGATTAAAGAAAGGCAAATAGAGAGAGAGAGGGGGGAGGAGTAGTGGCGTTATTGTCGGCCGATGCATTAAGCTGTCATGTGGTTAGTGAGAGTGAGAAGCGAAGAGAAAAAGAGGAATGATAACGACATGAAGAGGGGAATGACACGATTAAAAAGTTTGTTGAAGTTTATGGTTGAGAGAGAGAGAGAGAGAGTGCGTGTGAGAGAGAGAGAGAGAGAGAGAGAGTGAGTGAGAGTGAGTGAGTGAGTGAGAGAGAGAGAGAGAGAGTGAGTGAGACAGAGAGAGACAGAGAGAGTGTGTGTGAGAGTGTACGTTTAAAACATATTATTGTGACCAACAAGAAAATAACATTTTGATATTCAGTTTTTTATATCTTCTATCTGTCGAACTATTTATCTATCCTCATTTACAAATCCATCGATGACTGGCCGGAAGAAGGAATAATAATAATAATAATAATAAAGTACCAGGCAGTAGTTCTCATGGCTTTTGATCTTAACTGATTGGAAGTGTTATCATGTACATTGTTTTGTCTTGGTATAAAAAGATGGGCTACAGCAAATATTCTGCTCAATACCACAGATTTGCTTGTCAGTTGTTTGACCTTAACCAGTTGAGCATGTCCCTTGGTGGCTGACGATATGTGCATCTCTGATCATGAGCAGAAGTAGTAGGGATGCATCATAGCCATGTGTTGAGAGGAATTCTTTGGGGTTTGAATAATTCACCTTTGGAAACATGGGTGTTTTGCTCAACATCCCTAAACAAACCTTATTCAGGGACCTTTTGAGCGGGATGGGCTACTCGACCTGAAGAGAATTCTAACTGGGCCCCACCTGCGAGGTCATGCGCTGTTTATCTTGATATGAGATCACTATGTCGCGCACACATGGTTGTGATGCATGTGCCTGGTGTGCCCTTATCAGACGGGTAGTCATGATGGGTATACTGGGCTTCGTATATTTTACCCCAGTGTCACTTTGATGGCATGCACTGCTCTCTCACTCAATAATAATAATAATAATAATAATAATAATAAACTTATAATACAAAGATAAATTTTTCAATGAAAGTGAAATAACTTAGCAAAATAGCCATGAATGTTATTATTCTTTAAAAATTAGTTATTCGAAATATGTACCGACAGCAAGAAATGTAGATAAAACAAACAACTGAAATGAAATGAAAGGAAATAAAATAATCACGTTTAGCAAACAACTTAGACTGCGCTTTGTTACTAATGATGATGATGATGATGATGATGATGATGATGGTCAAAATGGCAGTGGTGAGTGGATAGTGAGAAATGTAGATTTTTTTTCTTAATTGAACTAGACATTTTATATCGCCTACCACGTTGTTGTTGGCACTCCGTCACTTACGACGTCGAGGGTTCCAGTTGATCCGATCAACGGAACAGCCAGCTCGTGAAATTAACGTGCAAGTGGCTGAGCACTCCACAGACACGTGTACCCTTAACGTAGTTCTCGGGGATATTCAGCGTGACACAGTGGGACATGGCTGGCCCTTTGAAATACAGGCACAACAGAAACAGGAAGAAAGAGTGAGAGAAAGTTATCGTGAAAGAGTACAGCAGGGTTCGCTACCATCCCCTGCCGGAGCCTCGTGGAGCTTTTATGTGTTTTCGCTCAATAAACACTCACAACGCCCGGTCTGGGAATCGAAACCGCGATCCTATGACCGTGAGTCCGCTGCTCTAGCCACTGGGCCATTGCGCCTCCAGTGCATAAGTGCAATTATTTGTCATCTGCCCATTTGAAAATAGATATTTATTTATAAAATATGGATGGCAGATGATGTAAGCTAACAAGGAAAAGAATGAGACGGTATAGCAATGATGTAAAGATAAGGAGATAGTCAAATCACTAGAAGCACTGGAGCATCAATGTGTAGAAGGGAAAATATGAATCAAAGGGTATACAGTAAGTATTTACAAGAGATAAGGGAACGTGCTTAAAACAGACTGTAATATGAAAATGAGAACGTAAAAAAAAACTGTAAACATATAGTTCAAAGTTACTGCAGTGGTGACATGAATATTCCCTGTAATCATTGCGAAGCTCTTAGAATTGTAACTGAACCCCTGAGCTGCTGAGCGAATGGAAAGGTCACGCTCCTTCAATTACAGCCTTATCTAGAAGAACTGAAAGGTGTTTTTAAATGAAAATAATACAGAATATACGATTTTTAAAAGAACACTGATTTTTATGACTCTATATAAACTTACTAAAAAAATTTCCTATTTGTCGTGGAATTTTCACGGGTTCTGATAGTGTGTGATAGAGTATTAAATACTCTGTATAATATTGTACGAAATACGTTTGTTAAATAAATGCTTATAATCATGTTTTGAATACGTGATATACGATGAGGTGTTGAAAAGTTCCTGGCTTTGGGTAAAAGAAAATACAGGAGGATCAGTTAATTATGATTTTAATCAGCATATTCCCCTCGGATTATAACACTTATTGTTGTGGTCCTTCAGTTTTTCTAAACCCTGTAAAATAACTCGGAAGTTTAGGCCTCTAACCAGGCTTTTCGCGACACCCTTAAAATCAAAAACTTTTCAGTACCCCCTCGTATAATTCATCCATCTCCGCCAACTATTTCTGAGATGGTCGCAGGGGTATAGCCTTCAGGCACTTTCCCTTTAGGGCTTTATCAGAAGCCCTCTGGTTGGGTTCCCAAGCGTGATTCAAACACCTCGTTCTTGTTTTATCCCTAAGGCTCCTGCCAGTTGGCTCCGCTTGAAGAATCTATATTGCATTTCTTTCCTGTGACATTCTAATCCGGTACTACGGACACATGTCCGTAGTACCGGAACTGTTACCTTTCAATGCGAAGTAGCGACACAGCCTGGAGAGACACTCTAATCTCCGAGCTACGCACCCTGTCGAATAACGTTCCTCAAGAGGCCATCAGGCGAATTCCATTTCGGCCGCTTGTATCTGCGATCGTACTCTTTCGGCTATTTCCCAACATTCATGATTACAGGTTAAATACAATAATGTATTAAATACATTATGTTTGATGATTTATTAAATACAGTAACGATAATAATAAGGTATTAAATATATTATATATAACACGGTGTAACACTATTATATATCATATATAATATAATATATTATTATATATAATATAATTTATATATAATATAATATAATATAATATATATAATATATAATATATATTAATACAACCGCTCAATTTCAACTCCTTAAAAATGCTTCTCTGATACTCGTATAAATTTCTATTTGTCTTCCCAAACAAGACTACCAAGATTCCACACATGCACAGGCACTACCAAATAACACGTAATTAATATGACAATTTTCCGTAATAAAATTTGCAAAAATATGTTAATAACCAACGTAGTAATTAATACAAGACGACAATATTTTCGCGCAGAAGCGAGCTATAAACGTTGTTACAGCATACTCGTAAATCATTCATTAACCTTGATATACATAGATATACATAATTCATTTTGATGTAATAAAAGAAACTCTTGAGGCATCTCTCAAATCTTGAATATTATTAGTAATAACGACCCGGCAATCCTGTCTTTATTGACTGCTAGTGTTTCATAGACACAGTAAGAAAACATGTCGAAGAAACTGGGTTACGAAACAGGCATGTACGCGTTCATAGGTATTTATGTGTGTGCGCGTGTATGTGTATATATATATATATATATATATATATATATATATATATATACACACACATATATATATGTGTGTGTGTGTGAGTGTGTTTGTGTGTGTGTGTGTGTGTGTAAATATATATATACGTAAATATATATATATATATATATATATATATATATATATATATATATATATATACACATATATATATACATATATATATATATAGAGAGAGAGAGGGGGGAGGGAGGGAGTGAAGGAGAGAGAGATATACACGCACACACACACATGTGTATATAAATATTATATATATGCATACATATATACATGTATATATGTTTATATATATACATGTATACGTGTATCATATAGATGCATACTCATGTATATTTGATTTATATGTTAGTGCATGTATGTATGTGTGCGTGTGTGTGTGTATATATATATATATATATATATATATATATATATATATATATATATATATATATATATATATATATATATATATATATATATATACATATATACATATACATGTATTATGGCAGATAAAAAAGTAATTGGTGTTCAAAACAAACACAAATGACAATAAAATATAGGCAACCTACCCATAAAGCGATGTGAGTCGCCACTTGGGTAGGACCTCCACCACTCCAGCCCTCTTCTGGTCTGATGACGTTCGACAACAAAGTCCGCCAGAGTTACACCTGAGCAATTTCATTCGTGACCGAACCATTAAGGGTCTGTGCATCACACGTACGGTTTAGTGAATCTTCAGTTGTTGAGACATCGCTGGCGTGGCGTCTGTCATTCGTCTGCCTTCACCTGGCACCAGTATTCTTCCTCCCTCTCGAAAAGTCAACAGAGTGTTTGATTCTCTTTAGGTGTCAATATTAGGTAAGTAATTTCGTTCGCCTTTACTTTCTGAGTTTTAATTCCGCCGAGGTCGACTTCGCCTTTCGTTCTTTCGGGATCGATAAAATAAGTACCAGTTGAACACTGGGGTCGATGTAATTGACTTACCCCTCCCTCGAAATTGCTGGCCTTGTACCAAAATTTTAAATCCCTATTAATTAAGTAAAATTCTGGTACTCCATGGCTTACCATTTATTTAGCTTCTCTATTTTTTCTTACTTTCTTTTTTCTTTTCTTAGAACTTTCTCAGCCGTGTCCATTCTCCATCTCCGCATCTCCGTAAAATGGTGAAACGGTAGAGCTACTGGTAGTCTTTGACTGTTCTTGTGTTGCATGAGGGGCAGTTCCGTTTCAGTTATTGTGGTCAGTTTTAAGTACTGGTGGAACTGGCGATGAAGCAGTTTTTCTTACTTCCGCTCTGCCCTTTCCAGGAGTTGCGACCATGGAGCTCTGGAAACAACAGTAGCAGCAATGATGATCATAATCTCTGAATCGTGTTGTCACTATTGCTGCAACCTGTGATGTCGTTCATCGCCCTATTTTCTTTCTGCTTTTCATCTTTTGAGCAGTAGGGTTCCTATTCACTTTCCATCTACCACATTGAATCACAAGGCATTAATCAATACCGGGCTATAGTGAAAGACAGTGGCACCCAAAATAATCAAGAACTGGGAAGAAAATACATGCGCGCTCTTTTCACATGGTGATTTCTTCTGACCAAAGCATTGCACAAAAAGAATTAGCGAGACTATCTAGATACAAGCATCATGAAATTGAAATTAACTGTTTGTGGGGCAGGAAAGTAATAACGGTACCAGTAATAATTGGAACTCTAGACATCTTTTATGTTTTGCTTGTTTCATGCATTGGACTGCACCCATGCTGGAGCACTCCATTGAAGGGTTTACTTGAACAAATCGATGCAAGTATTTATTCTTAAAGACTAGCACTTATTATATCGTTCTCTTTTCCTGAACTGCTAAGTTACGAAGATGCAAACAAGCCAACACCGGTCGTTAAGCTATGGCGGTGATAGTGGCGGTGGTGGTGGCAGCGGTGGCAGCGGCGGCAGCGGTGGTGGTGGTGGTTGACAAACCCATACGCTAGAACACACACGTTTACATATGTGACGAACTTCCGCACAGTTTCCGTCTACTAAATTCACTCATAAGATATTGGTTTGCTGATGGCTATAGTAGAAGTCAGCTTCTCGAGCTACCGCAAAGTGGGATCGAACGCAAAACTATGTGCTGCAAAGCGAACTTCTCTACCACCTAGTCATGCCTGCACCTGTATGATAAAAATCTATGGGCAACAACAATCGACCCACGCAAGAACTTACAACCAGTTTCACGTGACCACGTGATCACGTGTCCGACCAAACTATCAGATGTTGTTACACATCGTTGGTCACAATGCGCTTTGCAACATTTTCACCTTCAAATCACGCCACCCCACTTGTTCGGAGAGCAGGCCAATATTCCCTCCTAACCGAAAGGGGGAGTGGAGGGAAGTGAAAGGAAATGTTTTTGCTCTAGAATACAACACACCGCCAAGCCTAATCACTAGACCACGCGCTTTCACACAACGTTATGTACAGTACAAAAAGTACCTCTACTAAGTACGGTCCACATCTTCTCTTGTACAAAATACTTTCAGATCAGATAGTACATGTCCCACACAATGACCACCCAAGAACATGACACAGCCCACGCATAGATCAGATAATATACATTATCACCATCTAACAAAATGAGTGACAAAACAGACACTTGACGCTATAACGAAAACAGACACAGAGCTCACGTGTTAAACAGCTGCAACGCATCAATTTTCCTTATAAACCACACATTTCATATGATACGCCATAACCGGCTGACGCTGAAATACATAACGCCAATTGCATAACTACGTAACACATATAAAACGTTTTCAAAATCATAGCAAACAGCACAACGGACATGGGGCATAATCTAAACACCAGAGGAAATGCTAAAATAGTACTAAAAACGAACCAAGATCCAAAGCAAGGTAAAAACTGATCTACAGCTCCCAAAAGCATAATGCTGCACACATCTCCGGAACACAGAAGTGTACCTTAGGATATAGTTGAAGCGGTTATGAACTTCTCTATAATAACAATAATCCTTTCTATTATAGACACAAGGTCTGAATTTTTAAGAGAGAGAGAGAGAGAGAGAGAGAGAGAGAGAGAGAGAGATAGAGAGAGAGAGAGAGAGTGTGTGTGTGTGTGTGTGTGTGTGTGTGTGTGTGTGTTTGTGTGTGTGTGAGTCGATTACATCGACCCCAGTGCACAACTGGTGTTTATTTTATCGACTTCGAAAGGATGAATGACAAAGTCGACCAGGCGTAATTTCATCTCACAAGGGGCTAAACATAGAGGAGACAAACAAGGGCAGACAAAGGGATTAAGTCGATTACATCGACCCCAGTGCGTAACTGGTACTTATTTTATCGACCCCGAAAGGATGAAAGGCAAAGTCGACCTCGGCGTAATTTCATCTCAGAACGTAAAGACGGACGAAATACCGCTAAGCATTTCGCCCGGCGTGTTAACGTTTCTGCCAGCTCGTCGCCTCAATAATAATAATAATAATAATAATAATAACGCTCTCTACAACACTGATTTCTTTGTCAGATTTTGAGGTGGTGTGTTCTAAATGTAGTCTCTATTTTCCTTGTTTTTATATCTAGTCTTACTAGTTCATTGAGCGTCCAACTGAAAATGTTATAACTTATCACTAGGGTTGATAACATGCGGATACCTCTTACTCTGTGTTATTGCAACACTTTGCTCCGTTTTAGCAAGTAATCTAATCTGTAATCCCTCCTAATCTTTTCTTTCACTTGTATGTGTTATACACTATTTAGCTCGTTTCTGCCTTAGTGCTTGCATGTCGGTGTTTGATAAAGTTTTCTCGTCTCAGTTTCTTTATCTAACATCTTAATATTCCTAGTTAAGTTTCGACCCTTCAAGATTGTCTTGGTGTAATTTTCTAGTCTGTATCTCATATCAATTTTTCTGAAAAATTTATGGCTATCTGCAGTAGTGTTTCTAGTTATTTATCATTAGCTGCATGTAACTTGGGGCCATGTCTATACAAAATATTGTCGAATATCTTACCCTCACTTTTGTATCTGAGCCCACTCCTGTTTAACGCATCGTTACATGCACACATCATACATAGAAGCATCCGTTTAAAGTTATCAATTCCAAACAGAAAACGAACGGAGTGAGGGAATCTTTCTGGAATATTCCTTTCCTAATTAATATCTATAAGATTATTTACCATTTACTCATGACAACTTTTTTTTATGTATCCTTTTATTGCTAGTGCTACCTTATTCATGATTAGTAATTGCGAGATCCATGTGAGTAATACTTCCAAAATGAGACAACAATATCGCAGAGACTAAACACATAAGGCTCAAAGAGAATTCTTTTAAGAGACTCACGTTGCACGCACCGTCATTCACGTCTGGACAAAACCACACAACATTTTCAAAGTATATTTGGGAATTGAGAGACAACGCAGCAGTAATTTCTGTTAAATAAAGCAGTAACATTTCATCGTTAATCAAAGCCATGAGAATTCCATCTCACAGAGAAGCTCTGTATCATCCACCGCCCTACACCAATCTTAATTGGAAAGAACCACCAATCCTTACCATTCTCATACAACTCTTTCTCTTTCCATAGTCTTCGATTATTGCTTTGTTGATTAATAGTTGATCTTTTATAGCTACTGGTTTTCTGTAGCATCTTTTCTGCTCTTCTGTTGTTATCTTTTATCATACGTTTAATCTCTGCGATATTATTGCAACTACGGCTTTATTATTATTATTATTATTATTATTAGTAGTAGTAGTAGTAGTAGTAGTAGTAGTAGTAGTAGTGGATAAGGTGGCGAGCTGGCAGAGTCGTTAGCACTGGGCAAAATGCTTAGTGACATTTTGTCTGTCTTTAAGTTCCGAGTTCAGATACCACCGAGGTTTACTTTACCTTTCATCCTTTTAGAGTCGATTAATAAGTACCAGCTGGATATTGGGGTCGATGTAATCGACTTGCCATCATTCTGCAGAATTGTTGGCCTTCTGCCAAAATTTGAAATCATTATTATTTATACTGGAAGCATGCGTGTCTTTTTGCTCGTAGATCTAATCTTTTAATCTGTGTCTCCAAAAGTTGTTTGTTTTGTGACCAAAGGCTTGTGAAAACCACTTCTGTTACATAGGTAACAATGAGATAATACCAAAGACAAAGCCTAAAGTGTCAATAATAAAATGACGAGCACAAAAATCATGATCCAGGAAGAAAACAAAAGCAGCAGTTGCTTCGTCAGCTTAAACGGCAACATTTCCATTGTGAATTACAATACATTCGCAGCAACGGCAGCGAAAGGCACAGGGCTATATAGGATGGGAATCTTACAGACGAATATAAGTCTGGCCCAAACGGCCAAGCTGATAAGGCTGCAAAAAGTGCGAGCTAATGATGCGCAGACATGCGCTGAGGCTGCGGCAGCTGCTGCGTTTCCTTAACGGTGAACAGTTGTGGTCACCGTTTGTCAGACAGGATTTTCTGCAGCTCGTCTCTCTGGATCAAGCGTAAACAAAGAAAGGGCGCTTGGCATCTCGAGTGTCGACAAGCTCTCACAGCATTCTGCCAGTCGGGCAATGCGATCGGTGTAAGCTCCACATTGGTGTTCTATAGAGGATTCGTGCAGGGCAAGAGCGACGACGTCCTCAGGGAAAATCTGGCATCGGGGGGGAGGGATCAATTAGCTGGTCTTTTTCCGGTGGACTTTCTGGCCGTGGCCTATGGATAATTTCCAGAAATTCATGGCTTGGCAGTGTCGCCGAGAAACTCTGCCGATTCGAGACAAGCTCTACAAGCACGGAAATGCTGTCAGATGGACATGTCCGAAATGTACACAGGGCGATGAAATCGTTCTGTATGCACTCGTCCAGTGTCCGTGCATGGCTGACTTGTGGAGCTTTGTCGAGCAGCTGTTGACGCGTGTAGGATGGGTCTGGTTATCAGCCGAGTCCGTCGTGACGATCGCTCCGCTGCTTTTTTTGGCCGGGAAGACAAGGCAGTTTTTCTCTGTCTGGTAGTTATGGCAAAAGAGGTAGAGTGGTGGTGGTCGAAGTTGAAAGGACTGAAGACAGATACTTTCCTTTTCGGCCAAATCCTCATCGACTTTTCAAGTTCCAGTTGAAAAGGAAAATGAAGGTGGAGAGGAGACGGCTGTTGAAAGGTGGGTAAATGTAGCGAGGATGGCCTGTGTATACAGGCCTACTCTGAGCATGCGCCTGTAGGCGAGGGCTGCTCGCCCGAGGTGTCCTTGGCGTTTGGAGTGCCCAGGATGTATAGGGCTCCTTGGCTGCCCCTGGGATGAGCTTCTCCACTTTTGGGGAATTTTATTGTTCGGTTTTTTATTGTTCATTGTTACTGTTTTCTTTTTCTATTTTTTTGTTTGTTTGTTTGTTTTTGCTCTTACGCGCATTATATGTAAATCCTCACTGTAGTTTATGTTTTATCGTCCTTTGTGTGCGGTCATTGTTGCTAATAAAAAGATATTATCATCATCATCATTATTATTATTATTATTATTATTATTATTATTATTATTATTATTATTATTATTATTATTATTATTATTATTATTATTATTATTATCATCCTCATCATTTTATGTTTATATTGTGGCTTTCCATTGTTATTCTTACCTGATCTGAAACCACAAAACTTCTGTATGTTGCCCTTCTGACCTCTCAGGTGTCCACCTCTCATGAAACAAAATAGGCTATTATTATTATTATTATTATTATTATTATTATTATTATTATTATTATTATTACAACCAGCATAGACGTCGTCATTTTCTGTGTAATTTTATATTTTGTCAGTATGATATTGAAATGCGGAACAAACACGATATAGTGTGCAGATTCTTTTTCTTTGAAAGTAAGTCCGTCATATGTTCTCTGTTTTCTTGCATTTTTAAATATTCATCCACTTATTTGGCAATTTGATATTTGAACAAGAAAACAATGGCACTTTTATGTTGCATGTTTAACTGGGTACACTCCCATCTACCCACTCTATTCGACCTAGAGCTAAACAAACTTTACACACCTCCGCAAGAACGTAGATATAGTTTCATACACAATACATCACGCCACACACACACATCCTTCTACTGTTCTTTAATCTCTGCTGTATAAATTCTTTATCTCTGTTTACATCAGCTAAAATCCTAGTTTTGCAACTACAACATCAACAACAATAATCCAGAGAATATTTTTTATAAAAAAAGACAATTACGACACTCAGTAACATAGATAGAGTATAGTACACCCATTATTAACTACGTTATTGATTCTAGAACTCATAAAACCGGAGCTTAGCTCGTTTTCCATGATGTATAATTTACTGAAACCAAAACCTTCACACCTTTGAACGGAACACCGGTCTGTGCATGGTTAACTTTCTCGCTATTGCTGGGACTCATTTACATTTAAGTGGGCAGAGACAAAGTGATATGATGTGTCTTGCTCAAGAACATAACTCGTCGCCCGGTCCGGGTATCGAAACTGCGATTGCACGATCATGAACACAACACTCCTAATCACTAGGACACGAGCCTTCATACCTACACAAAGAAGACAAAACTACAATGATATTGATTTTCTAAATTTTAACACAAGGCCAGCAATTTCAAGGAGGGGCTAAGTCGATTACATTGACCCAGTACTCAAAGGCAAAGTCGACCTAGGCGTAATTTCAACTCACAACGCAAAGACGGACGAAATGCCGCTAAACATTTTGCCCGGCGTGCTAACGGTTCTGCCAGCTCGCCGCCTTAATTACAATGATAACATCTTACGCCTCCTCAATGATCACAACACAAACAGATATCTTTTAGTCATTGAACTGCGGCCTTGCTTGAGCACCGCTTTGAAGGGTTTAAGCCGAACAAATCGACCCCAATACTTATTTTTTTACTTCCGGTCCTTATTCTATCAATTCGTTTTTTTTTTTTTATATATATAATTTCCTTCTGTTTATATCTTCTTGCGATAAATTTTTGATTAAAGCTTTTAAATCACTTGTATCTTATCCATACTATCGTATTCTGAAGTCCCGAGCCCCACCAAAATATTACCATGCCGTGCCGTTGGAGAATGAGCCCCCACTTTGAGAAACACTAATCTACTGAGCTGGGATTCAGCTAGGTGGAGGCGTGGTATAATACGGATAGGAGGGAATTTCGTTCGCCGACCCAAACCACATATATGCATGCCATAGTCGATCAGCACTGATCTAGGGTTACACAACAATAACAACATCAGCATCGACAAGGGTGTATTTTAAATTTTGAAGAGAGAAAGATGAAACCTAATGTAACGGATAACGGAGAAATGAGTAAAAGAAAGAAGGAAGGGAGAGAATAGATAAATATTGATTTCAAATTTTAGCCCAGAGTCAGCAAGTTCTGGCTAAGTCAATTATATTGACCCCGGTGCTCAACTTGTATTTATTTTATCGACCCCGAAAGGATGAAAAGCATAATCAATCTCAGCAGAATTTGTACGTAAAGACGGACGAAATGCCGCTAAGCATTTTGCCCAGCGCGCTAGCAATTCTGCCGGCTCGATGCCTTCGAATAGATAAATAGATAAATAGATATAAAATGGTATAAAGGTAGGTGTTGACCGAAATACAACAATGTAAAGCTTGAAGAAAATAAGAGGTCAACCGTTAGAAAATGCAAACACTGCCGCCTTTCTGATTTTTAAAGGTGACTTCAAAGACGTCATACACAGGCGCATACACACACGTACACACACACACAAACACGTTTATACTTACATCTATGTGTGTGGAGGGGGAAACGCATCTATGTACGTCACTACAAAACAATTATACAATTATACGTACACATATACAAACATACATACATACGCATTCATACACACACACACACACACACACACATATATATATATATATGCAGTCGTACATGCATACACAACTTATACAAATATAAACACATTCATACTTACATACATGTATATGCAAACATAAACACACAAACACATACATGCATACATGCATATACATACATAGACTCATACATACCTACATATATA
The DNA here is from genome assembly GCF_046866305.1 of Octopus bimaculoides. Classification (NCBI taxonomy): domain Eukaryota; kingdom Metazoa; phylum Mollusca; class Cephalopoda; order Octopoda; family Octopodidae; genus Octopus; species Octopus bimaculoides. The sequence goes on along the minus strand of NC_142932.1, from coordinate 17,521,649 downwards.
CATACATACATACATACATACACACTTAAACACTTTCATACATATATCCATACATACAAACACTCATTCCTACACACACACACACACACACACACACACACACACACACACACACACACACACACACACACACACACACACACACACACACACTAGTGAGACGGAAGAAATAACTAAAAGACATTATGTGACGCAGTGAACATAATGAAACGGAAGGTATCAACAAATATGCCGAATTCTCGATCCGGTTTCGATTCTGTCTGCTTCCTTGATGTACAACGATAAAAAAAAAACACATCACAGCTTCTATGTATTCACTCCACCTCCAAATACTCCCTCTAATCGGTTCTATGCTGAAACCAATCGCAATACTCACCCATTGATGGATACTGGGGATTACGAATGTCGATAAATCCTTTATCACAGTGGATGTTTCTAGGGAATATCTCGGACGATGGCTTTACTTGATTTTGCTCCACACCTTAGTTAGATTTTCCTATATACTGGCAGTTTGGTAAGGAGCTTGCTTCCCAACTACATGGCTCCAGGTTCAATCCCACTGCGTGGCACCTTGGACTATAGCCTCGGACAGATCAAAGCCTTGTGTGAGTGGATTTAGTAGACAGAAAGTGAAAGAAGCTCGTCGTATATTTATATAAAGGCGGTGCTCCAGCATGGCTGCAGTCAAGTGACTGAAACAAATGAAAGAATAAAAGAATGTGTGTGCGCGCGCGTGTGTCCTCCATCGCTTGACAACCGATGCTGGTGTGTTTATGTCACCCGTAACTGATAGAATAAGTACTAGGCTTACAAAGAATAAGTTCTGGGATCGATTTCTTCGACTAAAACCCATTAAGACGGTGCTCCGGCATGGCCGAAGTCAAATGACATATATACATAACGGGCTCTCGCATCGAAGACGACGTATGAATGTTGACCTTTGCCGAACGACCTGCACAAATGATTTGTTTATACTGGTTAAATATATGTGCTGCACATTAGCCCTCTCTCTCCATCAAATCGACGTTGTCTGAACAGGTGAAGTGTGTACCACGCGTCAGATGTCGAAGTGACCGCAGAGCAACGCGTAATGAAGTATTTTGTTCAAGAACACAACGCACTCCCCGGTCTAGGAACTGAAATAACGATCTCAGGATCGTCAATAAAACACCCTAACAATTAGGCCGTATGTGTGTGTGTGTGTGTGTGTGTGTGTGTACAGGGCGGACCAGAAGTCACGCACCAAAAAAAATTCACTTCGCTCCAGAATTGTCAGACATGAATCAGTTTTCCTAATATTGACTAAAATAGATAAAATGATGATGAATACGCACCTACTTGCACATGATGAAGAAAATGAATAATACTCTTTTAGACTCTTTTGCCGAACCGCTAAGTTACGGGGACAGTAAACACACCAGCATCGGTTGTCAAGCGATGTTGGGGGGACAAACACAGACACACAAACATATACATATATATATATATATATATATATATATATATATATACACATATGCGTGACGGGCTTCTTTCAGTTTCCGTCTACCAAATCCACTCACAAGGCTTTAGTCGGCTTGAGGCTATAGTAGAAGACACTTGCCCAAGGTGCCACGTAGTGGGACTGAACCCGGAACCATGTGGTTGGTAAGCAAGCTACTTACCACACAGCCACTCCTGCGCCTCTCAAAATTATGCGACATACAGGTGGAGTAGTCAACAAGTGATCCTCTATGTGGCCTCTCAACCTACTAGAAACAGTAGCTAAGCTTTCGTTAAATCAGACACTTCCGTCTTTTGAAATCACAATTATTGATACAATAGGCTGGTGTTAAATGCAACGGGATGTAGTCGTAGCATTATCCAACTCACCTCAAAAATTCGCGTCACGCCCGCAGACTATACGCGTTACACCCATGAACTATATGCACACACCTGCAGACTATTCGTTACACAAGTGTGGACTATATACAACCACTTGCGCTCTATACGCGACACACCTGCCGATTATTCATAATGCACCTGCGGACAATTCACAATATACCTGAGGTGTAATGACTTGTAGGAACACCGTATTTCGTTATGCAACCATAATATATTACAGAGTATACTAAATGCTTTATATGTCAATACTGTGTCCTACTGTGTTAGCAGTGCTATTAAATCACATGTTTAGGCAGCCTTGGATTAACCATTGGGCAAAATAAGCACGTGCTTAGGGCTTCAAAGGAAGGAGAGGGCACCACAGAAATAGTAAATGGCTTAAGGCACAAAAGAAATCACTTTAAACTTGCTGAAATAATATATAGAGCGTTCGAGATAATTTGACTATTTTTTTTAATGTTTCCTTTTTTTCAGGAACAGCTTGATCTCCTTGATCTTGGTCACCAGTTCGGCCTTTGGTGTTGCAAGCAGAGTGGTTCGTCTCTTTTTCCCCTATTGTAATCCTATGGATTACTATGTGTGGGGCTCGGTTGAAAAAGAGACGAACCTTCAACATCAAAAGCCGAATAATTTTATTTAAATAGGCGCAGGCGTGGCTGTATGGTAAAAAGCTTGCTTCCCAACCACATGATTCGGGTTCAGTCTCTTTGCGTGGCACCTAGGGCAAGTGTCTTACACAATAGCCTTGGGCCCAACAAGGAAACTGAAAGAAGCCCGTCGTGTATATATACATATATATATATATATATATATATATATATATATATATATATATATATATATATATATATATATATATATATATATATATATATATATATATACATATATATATATATATATATATGGTGAGCAAAAAGTGTACGTACGTATTTGTGTATATAAATTAAAAATACGGAATAAGAGCATAAGATCGTAACGGGCGACAATAAAAGCATACGGACAGATAGACGACACAAAGACGGACAGGGAAAACTCAGGACGGATCATTCGTGGCCCTCTACTGATCAGTCAAGCTTCCAATTATCATTACAGTTTCGGCCTTTTACACATGAGAGTGTTCAAAATATGTGTGTGTGTGTGTGTGTGTGTGTGTGTGTGTGTGTGTTTCCCCCACCATCACTTGACAACCGATGTTGGTGTGTTACTAGGCTTACAAAGAATAAGTCCTGGGACCGATTTGTTCGACTAAAAACAACCCTCAAATGTAGTGCTCCAGCATGGCTGCAGTCGAATAACTGAAACAAATAAAAGAATAAAAGGATGAAAGAATATATATATCGTGAAGTATATTTGCCACCTAAATGTGGTGGTCCCATAGGGGACGATTCTACTGTTGTTTATAGCCCCAGGAGGACATCTCCACCAGCTGGCTAAGGACACACTGTCTGTGTCTGATTAGTATTTGCAAAGGGAAATCATCATTCCCATCTCTAGCCTTACGTGATACACACAGACACGGGTTTCTTGGCAGTAACCCGTTATTAGTGTGTGATGATCACCAGCTATTTCTTTATTACAGGCGCAATGCCTAAACGCAGAGGGGACATACACAGACATGCGGGAACAAAAAACACATGAAAGGATGAATATAAAATGAATTAAATTACAATGGATATGAGACGGTTTTCTCGGTCCTGATGATCACCAGCTAGCGATGAGAGCTCCTTCCAAACGCTAAATATTATATGCTTTTTTCCAGTGACAAACTGTCGCTGATCTAGAAGAAGGAGAATTAAGCAATATCATATCTTTGAGCCAGAAGTAAATAATTCCAGCACGGAATCCTGAAGTATATTTGCCACCTAAATGTGGTGATCTCATACATAAAGTGGACTCTCTTAAAAAGGACAAGGCAACAGTAAAAGAAGAAAACAGTCCGAAATAGAAAAACTTTGCATTGCATCACAGAGTTTCTCATAACGGAGCTTATTCACCACCGTAGGGCGTGTTACTTCACTTCGGAATTAAATATATGTAACAAGTGAATAAAACTTGCAATAAAAATTTAATAAAAAGTTTTGAATGTATGCGTTTGGGTGTGTGTGTGTGTGTTTCTGTGTGTTATATACACTTAGTCCAGTCATGGTGGAATACACTGTTTTATTCCTATGTTATTTTGCTTTTGGAAAATCGCTATGGTGCGTGAGACAAAAACGGCTGAGAAACAGGTTTAAAACACGTCAACAACAACCACCACCAACACCACACAATACCCTCACTCTCTAATAAAATTTATTTATTACATTCTACTTCAACAACAGCCAAAACACTTACCCACAGTTAATTTCACCATTTTCTTTGTCGCTCCTTATAACAATTCCTTTTCCTCCACCCTTAATCACCTCAACACAGAAAATACCCAACATTACAAACCTCTGTTATTTTTATGACTCTACAAACTCTATTTAACCAGATTAGTTTGTCTATTCATTTTATTTATCATAAATTCGTCAGTGTTATATTTACAGTTCTATATATTTTTATAACTTATTTACTCAATACTTACCAATGATTTAACGGTTTATTTATTTATTTATTTTTTGGTTTCTCACTCCACTCAAATACTTATTCCTTTAATAACTTCCACAAGATTTTAATAACCCAAAAATATGCTCCTTAAATTGCCATTAGCTCTTTATTAAATGTTTCTATTGATATACATTTTTTATGAAGATCTTTTTATCTTTCGCGTTCTTATTTAGATGTTTGTATGTCGGCGTATATTAATGCATCAAATATATATCTTTCCTATTATAAGCACAAGGCCTGAAACTTTAGAAGAGGTAGGGGGAAGGGGCAGTTAATTATATTGAATCAAGCCCGAATGGGATGTAAGGTAAAGTCGACCGACCTCAGCGGAATTTGAACTGAGAATGTAAAGAGGGAAGAAAAGCTGCTGAGTATTTTGTCCAGCGTGGTAACCATTCTGTGGAGGCGCAATGGCCCAGTCGTTAGGGCAGCGGACTCGCGGCTATAGGATCGCGGTTTCGATTCCCAGACCGGGCGTTGTGAGTGTTTATTGAGCGAAAACACCTAAAGCTCCACGAGGCTCCGGCAAGGGATGGTGGCGAACCCTGCTGTACTCTTTCACCACAACTTTCTCTCATTCTTACTTCTTGTTTCTGTTGTGCCTGTAATTCAAAGGGTCAGCCTTGTCACACTGTGTCACGCTGAATATCCCCGAGAACTGCGTTAAGGGTACACGTGTCTGCGGAGTGCTCAGCCACTTGCACGTTAATTTCACGAGCTGGCTGTTCCGTTGATTGGATCAACTGGAACCCTCGACGTCGTAAGCGACGGAGTGCCAACAACAAAAGGTAACTATTCTACCAACTTGCCGCTTTATATTATTGCATCATATCATTTATACAGGCTTCAAATTTTGGCACAAGGCCAGCAATTTCAGCGAGGGGATAAGTTAAGTACATTGACCCCAGTGCTCAAACTGTTACTTATTTTATCGACTCCGAAAGGATGAAAGGTAAAGTCGACCTCGGCGGAATTTGACCTCAAAACGTATAGACGGACGAAATGCAGCCAAGCATTTCGCCCGGCGTGATAACGATTCTGCCAGCTCGTCACCTTAATAATAATAATAATAATAAGAAGAAGAAGAAGAAGAAGAAGAAGAAGAAACGAGAAAGCAACTATACTCTGGGATATGCCAATACACACAGATAGAGAAATTAAGGCAAATAGACCAGATATAGTTGTCAAAGATCATGAAGAAAAAAAAAATGCTTTCTAATTGATGTATCAATACCAGCAGATGACAACGTTTTTCTAAAAGAAATGGAAAAGCTTTCAAAATACAAAGACCTGGAAATAGAGGTAACTCGAATATGGAATCTAAAAACAGAAACACTTCCTATCATAGTAGATGCCTTAGGTATAATAAAAAAATATTCAGACAAATACATAACAAAAACACCAGGACTTACAAATATATATAACAAACAGAAAATTGCACTACTGGGCACTGCACACATCCTACGCAAAACACTTTCAATACAGTAACCATAAGAGCATCACAGTAAACCACAGCACATACCCAAGGCACACAGAGCTGCACTCGGTAGTGAAGTGAAAGCACGTTATAAAAATAAAACTACTGAACAATAATAATAATAATAATAATAATCCTTTCTACTGTAGGCACAAGGCCTGAAATTTTGGGCACGGGGCTAGTTGATAATAAAAATACCCGTAAAGGTGCATAGGTATTTACAGGATAATTAGCTTTTGTTAGAAACCCGATATATTAGATTTTTTGAAATAAGAAAGAAAGAAAATCTGTAATAATAGTTATTAAGACAAGCAAATGATATCTCTCTTAACAGAGGTGATATTCGGTATTAGATAAAAAGTCTTCACCCGTATCATTTATCACGAACACACACAACAGACCATTGAAAAGAACAGATAGAATAAACATGTCTATTTTTTATTGTTTATTTTAACATTTACATTAGATATAGTGAAGGCGCATGACTCAGTGTGTAGGGCATCAGGCTTACAATCGTCAGGTTGAGTTCGATTCCCAGACCGCGCCGTGTGTTGTGTTGTGTTCTTGGGCAATCACTTTATTTCATTTTCCTCCAGTTTGCTTAACTGTAGGAATGAGTTGTGACGTCACTGGTGCCAAACCGTATCAACCTTTGCCTTTCTGTTGGATAACATCGGTGCCGTGGAGAGGGGAAGGCTAGTATGCATGGGCGACAACCGGTCTTCCATAAACAACTT
>NC_142932.1:17494959-17512459 GCF_046866305.1 Octopus bimaculoides | reverse complement strand
TATATGTATGTATATTATGCATACATACGTATTGGGTTGTCAGTTAAACAGGTTCGGGTTTCTTTTCCGCATTTATTTTAATCCTTACTTTTCATGAGCAAGATTTTGGGACCTTACGCATGGAATGAAGGCTGCGGGCAACGGTATCGTGAGAGCACCTTCTGCTAAGCCAATTCCCTGGGGATAGGTGCGAAACCTCGTGGAGAAACTGGTTCAATCGATCATCAGTGAATTGAAACAGTCGGCCAGAAAGTGGATAGTCGAATTCTCCCTCCTTGAATTGGGAAAACCATTTCTATGCAGTTCTGTCGAGACCATGACCTTACGAACGTGAGCCTCACATCCTAACCGCGCACACACACACACACACACACACACACACACACACACACACACACACACACATATGGATACATATACTGGATTATCTAATATTATCAGAGTTATCTCCCTTGTTTTGATCAATTCACTGTTTTACATAATTGGGATCTGAATGTATTTGTAGTTTGCATGCGCAGAACGCTTCCCCAGGGTATTTTTCAACCGTGAATTGCTAATATTCATAATAAGCGTCCCAACATACTCATTTACACATATCTGTATGTATGTATGTATGTATGTATGTATGTATGTATGTATGCGTGTATGCATGTCCAACACAACCAATTCCTCCTTACTAAGTAGGCCTCGTAAGATTGCCGGTTTAGTTGCCGACAGCTAGACCAGGCTGCTTGGTAATGAAGGTGGTTTTCGTCCTGCAGTAGAGTCAACAGCCACCCAAAAGATGGGAATTAAAGACACCTAGTCTTTGTTTAGACATCTCTCTAGGAGAAGGAAAACTGATGCAACATTTGTGACTTCGTTTGTATCCAGCGATGTAAACTAGTTATTCTTTTTGGGCAAATTCATAACGTTGTTGAGAGAGTGGGATATGTGCTGTCGAAGGTCTTGCCTGATTTTAAAAAGCTTCAAGGCATCGCGTGATTTTTAATATCTCTATTTTGTGTTGCATAGTGGAGGCGCAATGGCCCAGTCGTTAGGGCAGCGGACTCGCGGTCGTAGGATCGCGGTTTCGATTCCCAGACCGGGCGTTGTGAGTGTTTATTGAGCGAAAATACCTAAAGCTCCACGAGGCTCCGGCAGGGGACGGTGGCGAACTCTTCTGTACTCTTTCACCACAACTTTCTCTCGCTCTTACTTCCTGCTTCTGTTGTGCCTGTAATTCAAAGGGTCAGCCTTGTCACACTGTGTCACGCTGAATATCCCCGAGAACTACGTTAAGGGTACACGTGTCTGTGGAGTGCTCAGCCACTTGCAAGTTAATTTCACGAGCAGGCTGTTCTGTTGATCGGATCAACAGGAACCCTCGACGTCGTAAGCGACGGAATGCCAACAACATTTGTGTTGCATACTATGGCTAGCTGCAGCCGAAAAAGGCAAAACAGTCATTGAAAAATTCCATGATGGAATGAAGGTATGTGTCAGCATGGCTGGTGACTCTGTGAACACCTACTTCAAGATGCACCGGTCTTTGCCACATTTGTACAAAGGGGTATAAGTTATTAACAAGATTGAAAGGCCACTTCTGAACTGCAGATGTTTAAGAGTACAATATCTTGGCAGCAACAACTCGGAAGACTTCCAAGTTGATGGAAAGACGACACAGGCAAAAAATTCGAGCCCAAATACAAGAGATGGGTGCAATCAAGGACAGAATGGAAGCATATTTTGATCAGTGATATATAGGGACTTACAATAATCTGTGTCGTTAACGATTTAGTCGTCGACGTCTTCACCAGGCCTGCTTGGTAACGAGGGTGTCGATAAAAGCATACGATGTGTGTGAGTGTGCATGTGTGTGCGTAAGTGTGTGTGTGTGTGTGTGTGTGTGTGTGTGTGTGTGTGTGTGTGTGTGTGTGTGTGTGTGTGTGTGTGCACCGATCACTCCTTTGTCAAATGAGTAGAATCGTTCTACTTGGGATGATAAGACAGAATCTTACATATGTAACACAAGTACGTGGTAAAACTTGGATCAGCTGGTAATATCCTAGAAAGTGTTAGGTTTAAACTTTGTCTAGGTCTACAAGGATAATTCGATCATTCTAAATTATTATTACTTACAGACTGCATGAGTAAAATCTATATCTAACCTTACAAATAATTCCATCTAAGATCAGAAATACTTCTAAGTTAAAACTCCCTCAAAACAACTATAATTTCCATTGCCAATATTGTCGAAAAAATGTCAACTAAATGATCTTTATCTGTTGCTTTTAGATTGTAAACACTTGTAGTTTGAAAAATCTAACACAAAACGTGACTCGTAAACCTGATCTGTTTTGCATATTACGTGACCAAACGGACTTTCATTTCATTATCAAAATTACACACAAGATCGGCTCATAACGACCTGTCCAGTTCTGTATATAACATGACGGTGCCTAATACCTTTTATTTTCATCAATTAGTATTCAGTTTTTTGTACTGCAGCTTGATTTTTAGCACGTTCTTCACCAATAAAGAACTTAGTTGATGTGATATAAACAGAGGTGATTCACCTCTTAATAGAATCGTTATCTTTGTCGGTATAATACACGTCGATCAACGAATCATTCTCAAACAACTTGCACGTTTGCCGTTTAAAATTTTTTGTTCTTGAATTTTTCTTCCCGTGTGATATTTTCTTTCGCTTATATTAACTTAATATATAAAGCAGAGTTGTGTGTGTGTGTGTGTGTGTGTGTGTGTGTGTGTGTGTGTGTGTGTGTGTGTGTGTGTGCTTGCGTGCGTGCGTGAACGTGCGTATGTTCCTTTTGGATTCGAAAACTGAGTTGCCAATTTTGACGTATGGGGTATCAAAAAATTCACTAATCTTTCGGCTACCAAATAAAGTATGTTTTTTGCACAACTCTTTTTTAGTACAAAAATAACCTCGAAAACGAGGTCGGATCGCACATTTTTGAGGTCTTTAGCTAAAGGAGGCAACTGTACCTGAGCAATATGTCTTGCATAGAGCATAATGAGAAAATGTTTAAAATACATGGAAGATACACCGTCAACTTTATTACTATTATTTGTTTATGGAAGACCAGCAGTGGTCCATGCACACCAGTTTCCCCTGTCCCCACCAACAATGTTATCCAAGGGGAAAAAGCAAAGACCGATACAACTTGGTACCAGTGATGTCGCAACCCATTTCTACAGCTAAGTGAACTGGGACAACATGAAATAAAGTGCCTTGCTCAAGAACACAAAACACCGCCGGGGTGCATTCCAGAAGTTTTGAGACATTTTTTAGCAGAGGTCCTGGATTATTGTAGTTTTAGTAGTATATCATTACTATACATCTAATAAGCTGACCTGCCAACATGTGTTATTCCAGACTGGAGGAGACAGACTGTACAAAACATTGCTTGTCACAGCTGACTAGTTTACAGAATGCAGTCGGGACGCGTGAAGAATATCCTGTTGCTTATTTTGACTTTATTCACCTTATTTTGAAGTTGTACGGATAACACCGCACTAAATTTTGGTGCTTCAAGTACCTAATTCATCTGAATATCACTTATTTAGATAGATAGATAGATAGATAGATAGATAGATAGATAGATAGATAGATAGACCAGATAGAATAGATAGATAGACCAGATAGAACAGATAGATAGATAGATAGATAGATAGATAGATAGATAGATAGATAGATACATTTCTTTTATTAGCCACACAGGGCTCAACGAAGATGGGACAAATACAATGTAGAGCTTTTCTTTTTGGGAGGGGGAAGGAAAAAAAGGGAGGGGTGTCGATCAAAAGGGATCGTAGGGAAGGAAAAAGGGGGGAGTTCGATCAAAAGGGATCGAGAGAAAAAAAAAGAGCGATCAATAGGGATCGTGTATCACACAGTAATGTTCTCGTGTGAAAAGAGGGGAGGACAGTTTAGGTTTAGCCGTGGAAAGAAAAGCCTACGGAAAAGACCACGGTAACCTTGGTCAATATTCTCATTGAAGAAACTATAACAGTAAGTGACTCTCTTTGGCCAAAATTTTCAAGTCTGCATTGAGCAGAGTGATGGGCCTAAAGTTATCTATGACGTCCCCCTTGTTTGGATCTTTCTTCAGCAGCTCCTCGACTCACAAAACCGGGAATGCTCCCGTTTTGCTGCCAGTTGCAGTACACCGCCACCAAGACGTCTCCAAACAAGTCTGGCATACAGTTGTAAAGCTCGTAGAGCAGACCATCCAAACCCGGAGATTTGTCCCTCGAGCATCCCGCCATCGCATCCCTCACTTCCGCCGCCGTGATTGCACCTTCGCAGCACTCCGCCTCTCTTGCCGAGAGTCGTGGCAGATAGATAGATAGATAGGTTTCTTTATTAGCCACACAGGGCTCAACACAGAGGGGACAAAATACAAATGTAGAGTTTTTCTTTTCGAGGGGGTCGAAAACAAAGCAGAAAAAAAACAAAAGTGGGGACAACGATGAAAAAAAACATCGCAAAACGTTTGGGGTATTTACAAAAAATACGAAATAATACAAAAAATTCCCAATAAATGGGGAGGTTATCCGTGGAAAGAAAAACCTACGAAAAGACCACGGTAACCTCGGTCTTTAGCGTCACAGTTTGTTAAATAAAATTTCTTTTATTTAAGCAAGAAACGTAAGTAACTCTCTGTTTACAAAATTTTAAAACGTTTTATAGAATCATGGTCAAGGTGGCTTCGTCATTTATACGTGCCATTCTTGCTACATGTATCCATCTTTTTTCGAAACATTTGCGAGACAACACTTGCCTCTCTACTCTCACCTTCCTTTTCAAGTGATACTTGAAAAAGTTGATGAGAGATTGACCAGAGAGGAAAGTATTTGTCTCTAATCCTTTCAGACGCGTCCACCAGATGCATTCTTTGGCCATAGCCACAAGTACGATAAATACAGCTCTTCCTTCCCGTTTAAAGGAAGGAGGCGTGACGATATTGACGATAGACTCGGTTGATAAACCGACTCGTCCCACACGCGACAGCAGTCGTTCGACATAAGCCCACAGCTCCGAAATGGTTGGACACTGCACGAGTGCGTGCAGAACGGTTTCATCGCTCTGACCGCATCTCGGGCAGGTCGGCCCCGCATTTCGCGAGCCGTGTCTATAGAGCTTATCCCGAACGGGTAGCGCCTCTCGGTAACACTGCCAAGCCAGGGATCTCTGGAAGTTGTCCATAGGTCCCGGCCCGAAAGTCGTCCTGAACAGGCGGGTCAGGTATTCCTCGTCGACGCCCAGGTTCGCCCCGAGATCGTCGTCGTACCTGCCCTCCACTAATCCCCTATAGAATGACTTCGTTGTGATGCAGCCGCTCAAGGTCGACCCAGGACGGCAAAGTTGTTGCAGAGCAACGCGACACTCACGGTGCCATTCGCCATTCCTCGGCCTCTTTTTGATCCACGACTGCAGCTCGGTCATGGAGACGAGCTGCGGGAAAGCGCGTCGCACAAACGGCGACCACACCTGCTCACCGTCGTCTACGTAGAGCCGGAGATGTCGCAGTCTCAGCGCATGTCTGCGCATCATCAACCACGGCATGCCCAGCCCTCCTTTCAGCGGGTGTTGGCAACAAACGGATCGCCTCACCATCGGAACGCTTCCTTTCCACAAAAAGCGGAAGAGGATGCGCTCCATTTCGGTGATGGCGCGATCGGGACAAGGCACGACGGTCAGGCGGTATTCGATGACGGACGCGATGTACGCGTTCGCCACCTCCGCCCGACCTTTTAGGGACAGCTTCCTCTCGGACCATTGCCGGCAGAGAGTGGCCACCCTACTCGTTATCTCGTCCCAGTTCATCTCCGTTTGCAGGTCCGGACCGAACCAGACTCCGAGCAACTTGACCGGACCGTCCGTCCAGCGTCCCACTACTGAGGCGCTGCCGGACGGTATGGGTTTGCTTCTCCAGGTGCCGAGCAGCAAACCCACCGACTTATCCCGGTTGATTTTCGCTCCCGTCACCGCTTCGTAGTCTTTCAGCGTCTCGCCGACAAGCTCAATGTGCTCGTGGCTAGACGCTATGACGGTGACGTCGTCCGCGTATGCCGACACGCTCGTCCCGCACCCCAGTTCTCGCGGGATGCCCCTCAGCGTCGCCAGCTTCCGCAGTAGTGGCTCCAGAGTCAATACGTACAGGAGCGGCGACAGGGGGCATCCCTGACGAACCGAACGTGCAATGTCGAAGGGTCCCGATAGACGTCCATTGGCGCGAACAACCGAACGGATGCCTGTGTACAAGGCAGCCATCCAGCCGCGGAAAACGGGACCGAAGCCGGCCGCTTCGAGGACGGCCTCCAAGTATCGATGGTCTACCCTATCGAAAGCTTTAGATTGATCCAAATTGATCAGGGCCCCACCCATGCCAGGTTCCTTAACTACCCTCTCTATGATGTAGCGCATCAGATGGAGGTTGTCATGGATGCTCCGGCCCGGCACGGCGCACGTCTGCTCCGTGCCGACCAGTTTCTCGATGACAAGCGCCAACCGCTTGGCTAACACCTTGGCCAAAATTTTCATGTCTGCATTGAGCAGAGTGATGGGCCTAAAGTTATCTATGGCGTCCCCCTTGTTTGGATCTTTCTTCAGCAGCGTTACCGCTCCTCGGATCACAAAACCAGGAATGCTCCCGTTCTGCTGCCAGTTGCAGTACACAGCCGCCAAGACTTCTCCAAACAAGTCTGGCATACAGTTGTAAAGCTCGTAGGGCAGACCATCCAAACCCGGAGATTTGTCCGTCGAGCAACCCGCCATCACGTCCCTCACCTCCTCCGCCGTGATGACCCCTTCGCAGCACTCCGCCTCTCTTGCCGAGAGTCGTGGCAAGCTGTGCAGGTAGGCACTAAAGTCCACCCTGCCTTCTCGCTCGCCACTCCTCCCGAACAGTCGGGCAAAATGCCGCTGAAACGCCTCGCACATCTTGCTCGGCTCGAGCAATTCGCGCCCCTGTTCGTCTACCAGAGACCGGATGGTGGCTCTGTTACCCCGCTGCGCCTTCGCCACCCGGGCCTCTCGTGCGGCTCCAACACCTTCATTCCTCAGAGAACGCATCCTTTCCCTGACAGCACACCCTTCGTGTTTAGCATTGAAGTGTTGGTCGAGGGCCAACCTCGCCGCTAAAACGTCGGATGCGATGCCACTTCGCAATGCCTCTTCTAACTTTATCACTAGCTCCCCCTCTACTCTGTTCCTCTCTACAGCTAGTGCCCTGCTATACCTTATTGCTTCCGCCCTTACTGCTCTCTTGAGGGCAAACCACCATTTGTTGTTGACAATGGCTCCCGTCAAAGCCCTCTTTACTAACGTGCTAATCCGGTCTCTGAAAACCTGTCTCGACGGGAAAGACGCGTTTAGTTTCCAGTAACACTGGACCCTGCCTATGTGCCTTATCTAAGTCTAGCGTACACGTCACAAGTTTGTGATCCGTGTAGCTGACTATGTGGAACTGTGGACATCCTAAACTATCTCTATCTCTTGTCCTACACACTATCCTATCTAGATACGATCTCGACGACCCAATGCCGTTGCTCCAAGTCCACGTTGGCACATTTGGGTGGTCGAGTCGGTACCTGTCAGACAACTGGAAGCGTCTGAGCAGGTCTATGAGGCCTTTGCATCCCCTTCTAGTTTTGTCACTCCCCACGTAGTCTAGATGCGTGTCCAAGGTAGCATTCCAATCCCCCACTAAAAGTAAGGGACGAGACGTTCCCAGGAATACTTCTAGACGTCGTAAGAAGTCTGACCGACCTGTTAAAGGAGGCACATAAACTGCCAGCAACCGAAAAGCGCCTCCATCGCTGCCGTCCACATCTAGGACAACCAGTCTACCCTCCGGGTCCGTAAATATCGTCTTTACTTGGAGATCCAGACTCTTGCGAAAAAGAACCGCCGTGCCACTACCGCCCATCCTCGGCAGACAGGGAGAAAAATAAATGTTAAACTGTCCGCCAAACATGGACTTTAGGGCCCGCGGTTCATGGAGTCTGGTCTCACTAATGGCTATGATATCCAAATTGTGTGACTTGATGTCATTTAAGAGGTACCCTTGTTTCCAAGGGGACCCTAAGCCACGCACATTCACACAACCAATCTTCACCATGATTCTATTTATACGTGTGCTTTAAAGCACAAAACAAAAGAACAGTGTGTTACTTACCGTTAGAAAGTTTTGTTTCCTCCTTGGATTTTTCACCAAGGAGGCTATTGTACAATTTCTTGCACAAATATTTCTGGAATCCCCCTACCGAGTTGGGGTAGAGGGATTTTATTGTGTTGTGTAATGCTGGTGTTACATGAATAATTTTAATGTGTTTTGGCGGTGTTGTACGTGGGTGGTTGTTGGTTTTGATATCGTTATTTGTGATGTTTGTTTTAGAGTTGATGTAATTCATCAACTCTGTGTTTGTACTGTCTATTGCTGTTAGCATTGTTTTTTTTATATTACTATTGGTGTTAGTAGTATTTTCGGGAGATGTGAATCTCCCTGCTTTGTTTGTGTTTGCATTTTGTTTTGTTTTCTTCTTACTGCGTTTCCTCTTTCCTTTCGTAGCTATTTTCCACTCCTCCCCACTCTCTTCATCGGATGATGGGAGATCTGAGGAATCAGAAAGAGGTAACGGCAAATTTTGTGCGTCTGTGTGTGTTTCTGTGAATGTTTGTGTTGCTGTTTTTATTGATGTTGGCTGCTTGTTATTTATGTGTGGTGTATGTGATATGGGGGAGGGAGAGGCAGTCTTGGAATTTTCTTTTTTTTCTTCTGTTTTTGCAGTTTCTGTTGTCTTTTCTGTTGTGGTTATTGCTGATATTTCTGTTGTTTTTTGTGTTGCTGGTGGTGTTGGTAGTAAGGTTTTTCTGTTGGGGGTATTTGGTAGTTGCTTCTGTTGTTGTTGTTGTTGTTGTTGTTGTTGTTGTTGTTTTTGTTTAGCGGCCAGAGGGCAGTCCTTTTTCAGATGTGCTTCGCTGTTGCATAGGTAACAGCGAGGTCGCCTGCCCTCTACCACCACATACAGCTTGTGGTCCTCTGCCAATCTAATGTTTGGAGGAATTTTCTGTGAAGCCTCCTCCGTGATGTGGAGAAGGATTTCCAGATTTTTCCCTCCCCAGTTCTTTTCCTCTCCGACCGTAATCTCCAAAATATTTGCCTCCTCCATTTCCAGGCACACGGCCGATATCAGCCATTGGGTGTCCACCTCCGATGGCACATTTTTTATCATAACTTTGGTCACTCTCTGTCCTAGATAACTCGGTATCATTACCAAGTCATCTGTGCGGAGAGAGAGTGTCGAACATTGTTTAGCTAAATTTTCATCCAGAAATCTCACTTGCACCGTTCCAAATTTTCTTCCCCAGGTGACATGATTCTGATAAGGCCAAATTTTTCTAAGACAAACTTCAATTTTATCTGTGCTAACATTTTCTACACGTCTGGTTTTTGTGTTTACCAGTTTATAAATGATGCACTTTTTATTTTTCATTTCTATAATATCTTTTGGTCTGTTTATTCTGACATCATCTCCTTTCGTAAGAAGGGATTTTGTGTCTTTTATTTGTTTTTGTGTGAATGTCACTATTGTTCTTTTTTCCTTTAGAGCATTTGCGAAATTTGTTTTTGTTGTGCTGGCGGACATGTTCTTCTGGATATTTTTGTTTATGTTGGTGTATGTACTGCCTGGTTCAAAGGTGGTGGTAGTGGCAGCAGAGTTTGTTGAACAGGTGATGGTGTCATTGCTGACGGCCGATAACTTTACTTCCTTGTTGTTGCTGTTGTTGTTGTTGTTGTCGTTGTTGTTGTTGTTGTTGTCGTTGTTGTTGGTGGTGGTGATGATGGCGTCAGCAGCAATGGTGCTTACGTCAGAGACATTTGTGACGGTTTTTACGCATGGTTTTGTAACCTTGGTTACAGTTTTGTTTTTGTTGTTGGTGTTGGTGGTGGTGGTGGTGGTGGTGGTGGTGAGAGGGCTGTTAGTAGCTGTACTCACAGTCTTTGTGACGTTTACAGCAACTGCGTTCCTGTCACTGTATGAGCACGCGCTATTCTGTTCTTTTTTCTCTTCTGGCATCTGAAGCCTCGGGAAATGCTTGTCAAAAGAAGAAGACAAGCGTTCCAAAATTATGTTTCTCGACATTTTTCAAATGTCAAGAAGGAAATTTTTGTATTTTGCTAGGGCCGAAACTGCCCCTGGGGGCCAATTCCTGCCCTTGAAAATACACACAAATGAAGCCTAGGTGCTTCGCAACAAAATTATTTAAAAATTCCAACAAAATGTGGACAGTAAATGGTCAAATAAACGTTTACCTTCGCAGCCGATATGACAGCACGTCCGTGAGAAGAGATAGATAGATAGATAGATAGATAGATAGATAGATAGATAGATAGATAGATAGATAGATAGATAGATGGACGGACAACGAGCTTCCACCCAGTTTCCATCTATAAATTCACTCACAGGGCACTAGTTGGCCCCCAAGTTATAGACGCTTAGTGCCGCGCAGTGAGACTGATCCTAAAACCACTTGGTCGCAAAGTGAACTCCTTTTTGAGAGAAACAAAAGACGAACGTTAGAGAGAAGTGAGAGGAAAGAATGAGAGAGAGAGAGAAGGAGGAAGAAAAAAGGGGGTGACAAAGGTTGGGAAAAAGAAAAAAGTTGGGAGGGGAGTAAACAAAGAGGGGATCTTTTTGGTTTGACGGGCAACGTTTTTCATTTATGTTTTATGTAGTGTTTTTGGTACCGAAACACTTTCAAACTTCGTATACTTGTTTGTATATTTTGTGTTATAGAACAGATAAAACGTTTTGTATTCGAAGTTATGGATCTTTTTGGTTTGAAGGGCAACATTTTCGTTAAGAAAACAAGTGTTGCCCGTCAAACCAAAAAGATCCCACATATGTGTATGTGTGTAGAGAGGAAAGGAGAGAGACAAAAGGATTAAATAAGAATAAATTGAGAAAGATTGAGTCAGTATGAATGAAACAAGAGAAAGAAAAAAGATACGAGAAGCGATAAAGCATAAACGAGAAAGTGTGTGTGTGTGTGTGTGTGTAATGGTTGTAGTAGTAGTAGAGAGAGAGAGGGAGAAGCAGTAATGTTTGTGAAAAGGAGAAAATTAAAGCAGACGATGCGTGCGCTGAATAGAGAGAGAGAGATAGGGAGTAATTAGAGAGGAAATAGGGAGTGAGACAGATTAGAGAGGGAGTATGCAGTGTATGGAGAAGAGTGACAGAGGAAGACAAGAGAAAAGTGTGAGTGAAGTTGATTAGAAAGGGAGTGAAGACTGTGTAGAGGAGTAAAGAATGACGGAGAGAGAAGAGAGAGTGAAAGAGGTATTAGAGGGGTAATAGTGATCGAAGAGGAGAAGACAGAGGAAAGAGAAGGGAGAGAGAGTAAGAGATAGATTGAGTAAGTGATAGAGAGAGAATAAGAGATATACAGGGAGTAAACACGGGGTGAAAAGTACAAAGAAATAGATAGAGAGATGAGCGAGAAGAGAGGGAGAAAAGAAGCAAAAGAAGCAGAAAGGTCAGAACGAAAATAGATAACAGAAAGAAATAGAAACGAAAAAAAAGGTAGAAAAACAAAGATATCGAAAGAGAGAAAACGTGGAAGAAGCCATACGAGAGAGAGAGAGAGAGAGAGAGAGAGAGAGAGAGAGAGAGAGAGAGAGAGAGAGAAAGCAAAAGAAAAAATATGATATAATAGAGAAAAGAAAAAAGAAAGAGAAAACCAAAGATACGACAGCAAAAGAGAGAAAGCAAAAAGAAAAAATATGATATAATAGAGAAAAGAAGAAAGAAAGAGAAAACCAAAGATAAGACAGCAAAAGAGAGAAAGCAAAAAGAAAGAATATGATATAATAGAGAAAAGAAAAAAGAAAGAGAAAACCAAAGATACGACAGCAAAAGAGAGAAAGCAAAAAGAAAAAATATGATATAATAGAGAAAAGAAAAAAGAAAGAGAAAACCAAAGATAAGACAGCAAAAGAGAGAAAGAAGAGTGAGTGATGAAGTCCCGCTGCATACGTCGGCCGCCATTGGTTGATTAGTGTGATTGGCGCCAGGTGTCATCTGGTGGCAGCACCAATCAACACTCGTCGTCCGCCACAGCTTCGTTAACATCCAGCTAACTGGTGTCGCTGTTGTAGAATATAACTTAGCAAAGGCGGTCAACTGCTCGGATCAAACCTACTGTTTCGATACTGCTTTCCTACTGCAGCAGCTCTTTCACTTCCGCTTAGCATTTCTTTTGTTCACTCACTCTCTCTCTCTCTCTCCGTGTTTCTTTCTATATCTCTGTCGTTTTATTCTCGCTCCTACTCTCTCTCTCTCTCTCTCTCTCCGTGTTTCTTTCTATATCTCTGTCGTTTTATTCTCGCTCCTACTCTCTCTCTCTCTCTCTCTCTATTCCTAATTTTTCTCTCTCTTTTTCTATATAGCTTTCACTTCCTTTTCTTCCCCCTTTGTATTTGCTTCTATCTGTACATATCTTTCACTTACTCTCTCTCTGTCTCACACACACATTTTACATCCCTCTCTCCGTATTTCCTTTCTCTCTCTCTCTCTCTCTCCCTCTATACTCCACTCTTTCGCTTCCTATGTTCTTTTACAGTTTTCTTATGCCTCTCTCTTCCCGTCTTTGTCCTACTCTCTCTCTCTCTCTCTCTCTTTTCTCTCTTATGTTTACATAACTTTCACTATCTCTCTGCACTTGTTTCAGTCGTTTGACTGTGGCCATGCTGGAGCACCGCCTTTAGTCGAACAAATCGACCCCCAGGACTTATTCTTTGTAAGCCTAGTACTTATTCTATCGGTCTCTTAAGCCGAACCGCTAGATTAAAGGGACGTAAACACACCAGCATCGGTTGTCAAGTGATGTTGGGGGTGGGGACAAACACAGACACACAAACATACACACACACACACACACACACACACACATATATATATATATATATATATATACTCTTTTACTCTTTTACTTGTTTCAGTCTTCTGACTGTGGCCATGCTGGAGCACCGCCTTTAGTCGAGCAAATCGACCCCAGGACTTATTCTTTAGAAGCCTAGTACTTATTCTATCGATCTCTTTTGCCGAACCGCTAAAGTTACGGGGACATAAACACACCAGCATCGGTTGTCAAGCGATGTTGGGGGACAAACACACACATACAAACATATACACACACATATATATATATATATATATATATATATATATATATATATATATATATATATATATATATATATATATAATAATAATACAAAGAATATATATACATGTATACACACATATATGTACATACTTACATCTACATGTGTATATATATGCATATCAGGGTACAGGACGTTAGAACAATGAACTACAGACAACGGAACGAACACATAGGAAAACGGAAAGCCACTTGGAATATTCCTTCATCAGCTGTCTCTATTCTAACTAGACGTTACGAACAATTTGAAAACATAGAGCTCATCCCTGATTTGATCAATCTGCCGGCGGACGGCACAAAATTACAAGTGGCCGTAGAGGGCAGGAGGCCGAGGTGTTACCTATGTGGTGGCAAGAACCACCTCATGGTCTCTTGCCCCAGAAGAAAGGGGAGGAACGGCCAGCACTACTACCAACACCAGTGTCAGTATTACTGCCAGCGCAGCAGCAACAACAACAGGTGCAGCAGCATGGACCAACGGTCGATGCATTAATGACATCGCATCAGTCATCTATTACTGCTTGACCGTCGTCCCTTGCCCCGTATGTTGGCTGAACAAGCCTGGTCTGCATACTTTCCCGCTTTCTGTAGAGGGGTCGCGTTGTGTTGGTAAGGCACTCCATCTGCTGTCAACAGCCGCTGAATGGTGGGGGGGGGTGAGCATGCTACGGTTGCTGATGCGCAGACATGCGCTCAAGTTGCGACATCTCCAGCGTTTCCTTGACGGTGAGCAGGTGTAGTCACCGTTTGTTAAACTCGCTCTCCCACATCTCGTCTCTTCGACTGAGTTACAAACCTGGATTAGGCGTAGACCGGGGAAAAGGAGCTTGGTACCGCGAGTGCCGTCAAGCGCTCACAGCCCTTTGCCAGTCGGACAATGCGGTCGGTGGTAGTTCCACTCTAGCGTTCTATAGAGGGTTAATGGAGGAAAACTGCGACGACGTTCTCGGGAAAGCTCTGGACATCGATGTAGATCAACTTACTCGTCTGTTCCGGAGGACTTTCGAGCCGGGGCCTATGGATAACTATCAGAAATCCCTGGCTTGGCAGTGCTACCGAGGGGCGCTGCCTGTTCGGGATAAACTTTATAGGCAGCCACACCTGCTCGAGGTGGGCGCAGAGCGACGAAACCGTTCTGCACGCACTCGTCCAGTGCCCAAGCATTACCGACCTGTGGTTTTATGTCGAACACCTGCTGTCGCGTGTAGGACAGATCCGGCTATCAGTTAAATAATTAGTGAAGATTGTCCTGCCGCCCTCCTTTATTTGTCTGGTGGCTGTCACGAAAGTGGTAGTATTGTGGACACGCTTGAAAGGGCTAAAGACAGACACTTCCCTCTTTAGTCAACTTCTCATGAACTTTTTCAAGTTTTACTTTTAAAATAAAAGTGAGGGTGGAGAAGGAAGTGTTATCTTCTAGCAAATTTGTTGAAAGATGGGTGAATGTCGGGAAAATGATCTGCGTGAAAGAATCCATTTTGAGCATGCGCCTTTGAAAAATAAAAAGAAGGGCTCTTGCCCTGTTGATCAGGCACCCGTGGCATTTGTGGGTGTTTCCAAGCGCCTCCCGCCACTGGGAGTTTTATTTATTTAATTTTGTTATTTTTGTTTACATGCTTTTAAAACTCATTTGTATCGTCCTGTCTTTGTCACTTCATGTAACTTTATGTAAGCCCTTGTGGCCAATAAAAGAATTTATTATTATTATTATTATTATTATTATTATTATTATTATTATTATTATTATTATTATTCAATAGTTTTATTTTTATAACGTGCTTTCACTTCACTACCGAGCGCAGCTCTGTGTGCCTTGGGTATGTGCTGTGGTTTACTGTGATACTCTTATGGTTACTGTATTGAAAGTGTTTTGCGTAGGATGTGTGCAGTGCCCAGTAGTGCAATTTTCTGTATGTTATATATATTTGTAAGTCCTGGTGTTTTTGTTATGTATTTGTCTGAATATTTTTTTATTATACCTAAGGCACCTACTATGATAGGAATTGTTTCTGTTTTTAGATTCCGCATTCGAGTTACCTCTATTTCCTCTATTATTATTATTATTATTATTATTATTATTATTATTATTATTATTATTATTATTATTATTATTATTATTATTATTATTATTATTATCTAAGGTAGTGAACTGGCAGAACCAGTTAACACACCGGGTAAAATGCTTAGTGGCATTTCGTCTGACTTCACGTTCTGAGTTCAAATTCCGCCGAGGTCAACTTGCCTTTCATCTCTTTTCGAGGTCAAGAAAATAAGTGTCACCTGATCACTGGGGTCGATCAAATCGACTTACCCACTGCCCCTAAATTGCTGGCCTTGCGCCAAAACTTTGAAATCATTATCATTTGGAGACGATACTATAACTACACCAAAAGAAGTATGAGCCAACGAGGAATGCCTCTAAGTGTCCCCTTCCCAACCAAACAGAAGTAGCAGCCAAATCTCCTCTCTCAAGTCATACCCCATTGTCTTTAAAAGTAACGAGGTGGATTGATCACGACTGGAATGCTTTCGATCTAAACTAGGGGTTCACTACCATTTTTTTATCAATGGCTGTGTGGTAAATAGCCTGCTTACCAACCACATGGTTCCGGGTTCAGTCCCACTGCGTGGCACTTTGGGCAAGTGTCTTCTACTATAGCCTCGGGCCGACCAAAGCCTTGTGAGTGGATTTGCTAGACGGAAATTGAAAGAAGCCCGTCGTATATATGTATATATGTATATGTGTATGTATGTTTGTGTGTCTGTGTTTGTCCCCCCCTCCCACCATCGCTTGACAACCGATGCTGGTGTGTTTACGTCCCCGTAACTTAGCGGTTCGGCAAAAAGAGACCGATAGAATAAGTACTAGGCTTACAAAGAATGAGTCCTGGGGGGTCGATTTTCTCGACTAAAGGCGGTGCTCCAGCATGGCCGCAGTCAAATGACTGAAACCAGTAAAAGAGTATAAGAGTAACTATCAATGTTGATTGCTTACGGTAATTTTTTTTCCCACTTTGAATTTGTGATTCTAATTCGAACGAATGCCTTTGCAGCTAACCGCTGTGGTATGTACCATGTGGTTCGTAACCAAGCTACTTACCACACAGCCACTCCTATCTATTGGTTTTTCTTTCTATTTTTTTTTTTGTTACATAATTTTAATTTCTTTTACATAACGATAAACAATCAAAGAAAAAACATATCGCAGGCAGTGAAAAGGCTACACTTACGCGGGGAGAAAAATTCATAGAGTAACTCATAAGATAAAGGTCAGATTTTTTGACAACTTTAATAGGTTCTTTTTGTCAATGTATCATTCTTTCATGTAAGATAATGAACAAAAACGTGATATTTATTAGAGCAGACATAACATCCTTACATTTATTGAAAGCGGCACCACCTGAAGGGAAGGGCGCTGTTTCTTCTACTACTACTACTACTACTACTACTACTACTACTACTACTACTACTACTACTACTACTACTATTACTTCTAGTACTACTACTACAACTATTCTGTGTGTGTGTATATATATATGTATAGATAAGTATATATGTATATAAATATAATATATCTATCTATAGATATGTATATATATATATATATATATATATATATATATATATATATATATATATATATATATACATGATATATGCATGTAACACCGTCTAGACTACTCAACCCTCAACTGTTAGTAGCTACGATACCATATTTCTACATTAATAACTCTCCAGTCCATGCCAGCATGGAACATAGACATTAAGTGGAATGCCAGTCTCTCATCTAGGAGGGCCTTGAAATCAATGTTACCAACTGGGGACTATGTGTGTCGCAGTGATAATAAAAAGACCCAAAGGAGGTCTGCAACGAAATAATTTTACTCAACACTTTGCAAGTGAATCAGTGGAGGCAAAGATGCGTCTCATTTACTTGACAATTTATGCACCACATTGCAGAAATCACAATGAAAGTATATCTGAAAGGGTAGTCTTACACTGTTGTACCGTTGGATTACAAACAATGCTCATCTGTTATGTTCGGGTTAAAATTTCATCAACATCAAAAATATATGAATTTTCATGGGAGTTATGGCCGTTATACATAGAATATAATTTCCAAATTTCATAAAGATCCGTTCAGTACTTTTGACGTAGTTTTGGATAAGAAAACAAATGACTAATGTGTGTGTTTGTGTGCATGTGTTTGTGTGTGATGGGTGTATATATGTATAGATATCTGTATGCATGTATATATAT
>NC_142932.1:17484959-17487459 GCF_046866305.1 Octopus bimaculoides | reverse complement strand
CGATATTTGCCGGAGAATAGCAATCGATATAAAAACGACGCTATTGTATAGCTTCACTGCGTATATACTGGCAAAAATGCGTGTGTGCAACAAAACATGAAAAACTTGTCTTACCTTAGGAAGAACATCCGAAAATGAACAACCCAGATTAAGGATAATGCAATATATATATATGTGTGTGTGTGTGGATAATTCAAATTACGACAAACGTAAATAAACAAGCGAAGCTTGCTTTTAGAAGCGTTGAGATGTCTTTTTTATAGAAAGTTAAAGAAGTGATGTTTAAATTCTCAATCGCAGAATAATGCTAATAATATAGCCTGAACAGGATAAACTATCCCTATTTTGCAGAGAAAAGTGTAGGTGGCCAGCTGTGGACTCGAACTCACTTCTCTGTCATTACACGTGACGATGCTTTTGCCGATTAAGCTAAACTACCCACCACAAATTCCTCTGCAAATTAAGATATATAAATCTCGCTTTATGAGACTCTAACACATTCATCAACTGGTAATATATCCAACATAAGTGTCTTCGAGAAATGTTGTATGGTCATGAATGCCGGATAATGATTACAAGAGTACGATTGCAAATATAAGCAGTCGAAATAGGATTCCTCTGAAGAATCTTTGCAATAACGTTGCTCGACAGTGAGAGTAGCTCGGAGATCAGGGAGTCTCTCTAGATCGAGCCGCTACTTCTCAGCATTATGACTTCACGACCCTGGTACTCTGGACATATTCTCTCTTTTTACTCTTTTACTTGTTTCAGTCATATGGCTGCGGTTATGCTGGAGCACCGCCTTTAGTCGTAGAAATCGACCCCAGGACTTATTCTATGTCCCCGTCACTTAGCCGAACCGCTAAGTGACGGGGACATAAACACACCAGCATCGGTTGTCAAGCGATGTTGGGAGGACAAACACAGACACACAAACATATACACACTCACACATATACATATACAATTTTTTTTTCTCCGTGTTTTTCTCCTTGTCTCCGTATTCTTTCTGTTGAAGAGCGTAGCTCGAGACGTCAAAGACTTTCCGTATTCCTGAGCGTCATACTAATACATCCTTTTGTTATTTACACCACCTGTCCTCGTCTGTTGTTGTTTTTTCGTACATTCTCCCATATATATATATATATATATATATATATATATATATATATATATATATATATACATATATACGACGGGGTTCTTTCAGTTTCCGTCTACCAAATCCACTCACAAGGCTTTGGTCGGCCCAACACTTGCCCAAGGTGCCACGCAGTGGGAATGAACCAAAAACCATGTGTTTGGTAAGCAAGCTACTTACCACACAGCCACTCCTGATTAAAATATCACAGAAAGGAATTGCAAGGCGGGTTCCGCAAGCCGAGCCAACCGACAGCAGACTTAAGGGTGGACCAAGAAAGAGATGGTTCGATACTATCCATTGCCTCAGTAGGTCACGTGTGGGAATCCAGCAAGAAAGCCTTGTAGCCATTGTTTCTGATAGGACCCTAGAGAGGAGGTGGCTGAGGTGCCCAGGAATAGTGGAGAAAATACGTCGATAGATATCTTGAAGAGGCTCTGTGAGGACAACCCTCCCAGGAATAGAGGAGAAAATACATGGATAGATATTTTGGAGAGGCTCTGGGAATGATGGTGAATTCTTGAAGACAGCAAATGTAAGCATCGTCCTCTCACGACATAACAGATGAAAGAACTTTAAACTCTACGGCGAGCTATGTTCTGGGAAAAAGACCTCCTCACAAACTGAAATTATAAAGACCGTCTTAAACCTGAAACTGGAAGAAGCCCGTCGTATATATATATATATATATATATATATATATATATATATATATATATATATATATATATATATTTGTGTGTGTGTTTATGTTTGTGCCTCCACCATCGCTTGACAACGAATGCTGCTGTGCTTATGTCATGTCCTCGTAACTTAGCGGTTCGGCAATAAGGACACGATGGAATAAGTACCAGGCCTACAAAGAATACGTCCTGGTGTCGATTTTTTCGACTAACATCCTTAAAGGCGGTGCTCCAGCATGGCCGCAGTCAAATGACTGAAACAAGTTAAAGAAGAAAAGAGCAAAAGAATGTGTGTGTATATATGTGTATGAGTGTGTGTGTGTGTGTGTGTGTGTGTGTGTGTGTGAAAACGTGCAGATGATGTGTGTGTATGTAACATCAATTTTTTACATAAATTTGTTTAACATGAAGAGCTCACCTTATTGTCTGATGCAAATCGATAACAGCATAACGAACAGCTGTGCTTTGTAAATCTCCAAGACTTAGAGCAACGCAGCCCATTTAGGTTACAAACTCCAAACACTCTTTTACTCTTTTACTCTTTTACTTGTTTCAGTCATTTGACTGCGGCCATGCTGGAGCACCGCCTTTAGTCGAGCAAATCGACCCCAGGACTTATTCTTTGGAAGCCTAGTACTTATTCTATCAGTCTCTTTTGCCGAACCGCTAAGTTACG
>NC_142932.1:17472459-17479959 GCF_046866305.1 Octopus bimaculoides | reverse complement strand
GTAGGCAGGCAGGTAGGTAGGTAGGTAGGTAGGTAGGTAGGTAGGTAGGTAGGTAGGTAGGTGGGCAGGTAAATAGATAGGTAGGTAGGTTGGTGGGTAGGTAGGAATAGATGGAAAGGGTGGTAGGTATGTAAGTGGGTAGGGGGTAAGATAGAGAGGTAGACAGCTGGGTAGGTAGGCTGATAAGCAAATAGGTAGGTAGGTAGGTAGGTAGGTAGGTAGGTAGGTAGGTAGGTGGTGTGGTAGATTGGTGCAGTTGTAGATAGATAGGCAGGTGCAGGTGGGCTGGTAGGTGAGGTGAAAAGGGTGCTGACTTTGCGAGTAGATAGGTGGGTAGAGAGACAAGGGTAGGTAGGTAGGTAAATAGATAGATAGGTAGATCGGTATGTATGCATAGATAGATAGATAGAGAGAGAGAGAAAGATAGATAGATAGATAGATAGATAGATAGATAGATGAGTAGCTCGATAGATAGAGAGCGAGAGAGAGGGGAGAGGGGTGATGCAGAAAGAGATGTATTACTACTACTCATACAGCACCCCTCACCCCCCACTGTCTCACTTGTTAGATATTTTCACAGAATGCACTGTGATATATGCATGTGTGATATGCATGTTGCCTGCTACGATGTAACTGCGCAGCAACATGTGTGGTATGCAGAGAAATATTGCTGTTCGACGGCAGAGGAATAACTGACCAAGTAGATAGAGTAACAGATATAGGCAGAAGACGATAGCCAGCTTCATGTCCTGTTTGTTCATCGCTAGAAAACTATACTGAATTCATTCATGAGCGAGATGATTTGATTGACTCATGCTGACTCGGTCCACCTTGTTAGATGTAGATATAACGAAGTGTGATTAAGAAGCTCGTTTGGCAACAAATGGCGTGGTTTCAAATTCAGTATCACAACACAGTACCTTGTGCAAGGAGGCGCAATGGCCCAGTGATTAGTGCAGCGGACTCGCGGTCATAGGATCGCGGTTTCGATTCCCAGACCGGGCGTTGTGAGTGTTTATTGAGCGAAAACACCTAAAGCTCCACGAGGCTCCGGCAGGGGATGGTGGCGAACCCTGCTGCACTCTTTCACCACAACTTTCTCTCACTCTTTCTTCCTGTTTCTGTTGTGCCTGTAATTCAAAGGGTCAGCCTTGTCACACTGTGTCACGCTGAATATCCCTGAGAACTACGTTAAGGGTACACGTGTCTGTGGAGTGCTCAGCCACTTGCACGTTAATTTCACGAGCAGGCTGTTCCGTTGATCGGATTGATTGGAACCCTCGACGTCGTAAGCGACGGAATGCCAACAACCTTGTGTAAGTATCTTCTATTATAACCACAGGCCGACCGATGCCTTTTGAGGGAAACTGATAGACGGAAAGTGTGTAGAAGCCTGTCGTGTGTGTGTGTGTGTGTGTGTGTGTGTGAGTGTGTGTGTGTGTGTGTGTGTGTGTGTGTGTGTGTTTTCTCATCCCACGGCTTGACAACCCATTTGTTTGTTGGTTTCTTTATGCTCCGGTAACTTAAGTTGTTCGGCAAAAGAGACCAACAGAATAAGTACCAGATTTTAAATAATAATAATAATGAGTTGGTGCACAATTATTGCGGCTTTTTTTTCAACAAATTTTATTCAACAAAAACAATAACAACATGTAACAAAAACATCTTTAAATGATTATTCCGGAGCATATTCACCATCTGGGTGGAGGCACGTGGATTAGTGGTTAGGGTGTCAGCAGCATCATGATCGTGAGATTGTGGTTTCGATTCCTGGACCGGGCGACGCGTTGTGTTCTTGAGCAAAACACTTCATTTCACGTTGCTTCAGTCCACTCAGCTGGCAAAAGTGAGTAACGCTGCGATGGACTGGCGTCCCGTCCAGTTGGGGAACACTTACGCCATTGAAACCGGGAAACCGGGCCCATGAGCCTGGCTAGGCTTTAAAAGGGCGCATTTATTATTATTATATTCACCATCTACTTCAATTACTGCTTCCCATTTGCTTGGCAGATGGTCAGACCGTCATTTAAAGATGGTTTTGTATATATTTATTTGCGTGCATACATAGGCGCAGGAGTGGCTGTGTGGTAAGAAGCTTGGATACTGACTGAAACAAGTAAAACAATAAAAGAATAAAAGAATAAAGGCATACATATGTGCACCCGAATACCATCACCTGACGACCGGTGACAGTTTGTTTATGTTCCTGTAAATTAGCGGTTCGCCGAAAGCTACCAAAGAAAAGAAATAACTGACTGTAAAAGTAAAGCGGTGCTCCAGCATGGCCGCACTCCAGTGACTGAAACAAGTGGAATAATAAAAGAACGAATATGCATCCATCCATGCACACACACACACATGCACATACATACATACACACATGTATACATGTATGTATGTATGTATGTATGTATGTATGTATGTATGTATGTATGTGGTAAGAAGTTTGCTCCCCAACCACATGGTCACGGATTCAGTTCCGCTACATGGCATAAATGTCTTCTAATACAGCTTCCGGCCGACCAACGCCTTGTGAGTGGATTTGGTGGACGGAAACCGAAAGAAGCCCGTCGTGTATATAGATGTGTGTGTGTGTGTGTGTGTGTGTGTGTGTGTGTGTGTGTGTATGTGTGTGTGAGCGTGTGTGTGTGTGTTCCCCACAACCGTTTGACAACTGGTGTTGGTGTGTTTACGTCCCCATAACTTAGCGGTTCGGCAAGAGTCCGTTAGAATAATTATCAGGTTTTACAAAATGAAAATTATAAATACTGGGGTCGATTCGTTCGAGTAAAACTCTTCAAGGCAGTGCCCCAGCATGGCCACACACATACATGCAAAAATACATACATACATACATACATACATACATACATGATGGCTGCTACCTCTCATTCGAGTATTGCCATTACCTGATCGAAAATCCCACATATGCCAAGGCAACGACCAGCCATTTTATTGATAGGTCTTACTTTTTCTTAATTGTTTTTGTTTTTTGCAAGCGCTGCCTGTGCATAATGATTTTTTTTATTATAGAGGACAAAGGATTTGCACAAATCCAATCATGAACTCGAAAAGTGGAACTAGTCTACATCATCGAATATTATCAGTGTCGTGGGCTTTCTTTAAGAGTTTCCCTCTCCTGGAGAGATGTGACAACAACAGAGGGGCCTCACACTTCCAGTGGGCCAACCACGCGCCTGGACACCAACCCAGATATTTCCGCGTCCCCGTGCATACATACATGCATACATGCACATGTACACATATTGCTGGATGTCTGTTGAATACTCATGCGCCCTTCCGCCTTTTGACATATGCTGACATGCATACATACATGCATACATACATACATGCATGCATACATACATACATGCATACATACATACATGCATACATACATACTGTTATATCGCACATTCTGATGGCGTACCTTCGCCATTGACGTACCTCTTGGCAACAAACCATCACTTTATCGTGCTGCTACTGTATAAGTCTTCCTAGGAGACTTAGAAATGCCATATTTCTAATATTAGGATTTTTATGCATGAAACGGCGCTGAGGGTCCAGTTGAGTAAAATAGAGACCAAGGGGTCCATAAGCAAAAAATGGTTGAGAAACGCTGGCATAGACAGATCGGGTGTGTAGATGATGTACATTGTATAAAGTGACTTAACGCGTAAATATTTATTGACAAGATAGACACAGTGTATAGAGACTAAGTGGGGGAACAGACCCACACCGTGTGTAGACATGGATTAGGCAGAGGCGTAGCTAGAGTGTGAATTGTCCAGGGTTGCCAAGGCCATTTTAACAACATTATAAGTCCACGGGAAAATCCTCTGGGCCCTTTAATATTTCTCTATTGACATCAAACCACAGCATATATAAAGCAGAAAGTGGAGCCCTAAACCTGAGAGGATCTCGGGAAAATCAATACACTGGACCCTATAGTATTTATATACTGACAAAAAGCTACAACATACCGACTGGCACTTCGTCGCCAACGACGACGAGGGTCCCATTTGATCCGATCAACAGAACAGCCCGCTCGTAAAATTAACGTGCAAGTGGCTGAGCACTCCACAGACATGCGTATCCTTAACGTTGTTCTCAGAGATTCAGCGTGACACAGAGTGTGATAAGGATGGCCCTTCAAAATACAGGTACTACTCATTTTTACCAGTGGAGTGTCAGGAAATAAATACAGCATACCAAAAGGTAAAAAAATGATTCAGAACCGCTGGATTGTAATCAAATCAATCACAGACACGCTCCAGCTACCTTTCTTCTCAACAGGGGTGCCGTCTCTTCTGTCGCTTCTATAATTCCTCCTGTCCCACAAAGCTGGCTAGTCGCGTAGCTCTACGACTCGAGTTCCCCAGTCTCATTCGTCTCTCCATCTCTCGTCATGCTTGCTACCTCCAACTCTCTTCGTCCGACACCAACTACTCTCACTCTACCAAATCTTTTCTCCCCAGGACATCGTCCCTCTGGAATCTCTCCCCTGCTCATGTCTGTCCTACAGAAGCTGACTTCAGTTTAAATGAAACATTAACTTTAACGTGTCGGTAGTGGTGTTTGAAAAAGGTCTCGTGCACTGTACCTTCCGCAAGACTTAGCAAGTGATTAGGGCGCGCACATATGAGCGTATAGGTGCGTGACCTAATTAGGCTGTTGCACCCACGGTCGCGAGATCGTGGTTTCGATTCCCAGGCTGACAGTGCGCTATGTTCTTCAGCAAAAATACTTAATTTCACGTTGCTCTAAACCACACAGACTGGCGTTCCGTTTAGCGAGGATTGTCGGCCTGCCTGCCTATCTTAGCGAGGTGACATCATTCGAAAACTACAATAATGCAAGGAAGCGCATTGCGACCAGTTGTGTATAAAAACGTCCGATAGTCTGATCGATAGTCACACACACACACACACACACACACACACACACACACACATTCCTTTCTTTTTATTATTTTACTTGTTTCAGTCATATGACTGCGGCTATGCTGGAGCACCGCCTTGAAGGGTTTTAGTCAAACAAATCGACCCCAGGACTTATTTTTTTTAAAACCTAGGACTTATTTTATCGACTTCTTTTGCCGAACAGTTAAGTTACGGGGCGTATACATATCAATAGCGGTTGTCAAGCAGTGATGGGAAGAGCACACACACATACACACAAATATATATATATATATATATATATATATATATATATATATATATATATATATATATATATACATACATATAATATATATATATATATATATATATATATATATATATATATATATATATACATACATATAATATATATATATATATATATATATAGAAGCAATGTTAATTCTCTAAATGAAGTATTAACAGTAACTTCATTTAGAGAATTAACATTGCTTGTTTTCACCTTTTCGATATCAGTGAAGAATTTCACTTGAAAAGAAGATATAAGATTGCCAGGTTTTTGTCTCTCTCACCAAGGTCAGCGGCTATCGGACGCCGACGAAGGGAAATAACCCTGAAATCCGGGTCCGTTCGTGCTGCAGATGTTGGTGAGAGGGATAACTACCCTTGGCAAACAGGACACAGTCGTGTGTCGATAAGCCAGCTGGAGGAGATGTCCTCCTGGGGCTAAAAGCAACAGTAACATCCACCCCTAGGGGTCAGCCACACTTAAGTGGCAATATACTACACTTTATATATATATATATATATATATATATATATATATATATATATATATATATATATATATATATATATATATATATATATAATATATATATATATATATATATATATATATATACTATATATATATATATATATATATAATATATATATATATATATATATATATATATATATATATATATATATATATATATATATATATATATATATATATATATATATATATATATATATATATATATATATATATATATATATATATATATATATATATATATATATATATATATATATATATATATATATATATATATATATATATATATATATATATATATATATATATATATATATATATATATATATATATAGAACATTCTACTTCATCAGCTACCCACGTTTTAACACCGGCGTTTCGACGAGCTTCGGGCAGGACGCATCGTTAAAACGGCTCGTCCCATGGATCGCAGATTAAATTTGTATACGCAAATTAAATCTAGCCATGGAGGAATGTAGTGGCGGACAAAAAACAAGACAGGAAAACAAACAGAAAAGCTTTACGGCCAGAAAGCGTGGATGAGTGTGGTTTAGTGGTTAGGGTGTTGCACTGATGGTCGTAAGACTGTGGTTTCAATTCCTACACCGGACAATGCGTTGCTCCAGTTCACAAGTTGGCAAAAATGGGGTGGTCGATGGCCTTAGCTGGCTGAAACTTCGAAATCATTATGAACAAAATTCTTGTATATGAATAACAAATTTACAGAGGTGTACTTGCCTAGTAAGTGACCTGATCTGAGATCGTGTGCTGGAACAAAAACAATTGCAGCGTGGAAGGTGTTCATAAGCCATTTAAGAAACGCACAAAAACCGTTAGATTCACTTCAAAATTTAATTCGCCAAAACATTTTCGTCGCTTTGAGACCGCGACTTGTTCACTGACAAAATTCCGTGCTGCATGTGTGTTTCTTAAATGGCTTATAAACACCTTCCAGGCTGCAATAACAAATTTGTAATTTGCAAACGACCATTGAGTAACCCATCAGATTAATGTAAAATCATTTTTATTATAATTAAACATAGAAAAACAAACATTGATATAGATAGAGAGATAGATATATATTCTTTACTTTCCTTGGAAATGCAATCATATTTCAAGTAGATATGTGTTTATGAAATTACATATATATATATTATTAATACTCTGCGTGTGCTACGTTCCTGCATTGTTGATTTCTTTTTTCTTGTTGCTTTTCTAGCTCTGGTTTTTAAAATTAATTATACGTATACATAGGCGTAGGAGTGGCTGTGTGGTAAGTAGCTTGCTTACCAACCACATGGTTCCGGGTTCAGTCCCACTGCGTGGCATCTTGGGCAAGTGTCTTCTACTATAGCCTCGGGCCGAACAAACCCTTGTGAGTGGATTTGGTAGACGGAAACTGAAGGAAGCTTGTCGTATATATGTATATATATATATATATATATATATATATATATATATATATATATATATATGTGTGTGTGTGTGTGTGTGTGTGTGTGTATATGTTTGTATGTCTGTGTTTGTCCCCCCCCCCAACATCGCTTGACAACCGATGCTGGTGTGTTTATGTCCCCGTAACTTAGCGGTTCGGCAAAACAGACCGATAGAATAAGTACTAGGCTTCCAAATACATACATATGTCGCCTTCATCAGCAGGTGAGAGGGTGACCAGAATGTGTGCATTAAAGTCTTAATCATATACACGCTGTATCGCTATGCATATAATAAGGAAAACAATATATAGTACATACTTGATCGTAAATG